>NC_135953.1:98199176-98499176 GCF_053455715.1 Rhinoraja longicauda
GGGAGAGGGAGAGGGGGGAGAGGGAGAACGGGAGAGGGAGAGGGATAGAGGGAGAAAGGGAGAACGGGAGAGGGAGAGGGAGAGAGAGAGAGGGGGAGAAAGGGAGAGGGAGAGAGGGAGAGGGAGGGAGTGGGTGGGAGGGTGGAGAGGGAGAGGGCGAGAAAGGGAGAGGGCGAGGGAGAGGGTGGGAGTGGGCGAGTGGGTGAGATGGAGTAGGCGAGAGGGATTAGGTGAAGGGGAGGAGGCAAGAGGGAGTGGGCGAGGGTGGAGAGGGAATGGGGGAGAGAGAGGGGGGTAGGGAGAGAGAGGGAGGGGAGGGGGGAGAGAGGGAGGAAGGATTGGAGAATGAGAGGGGGTGGATAGGGAGACGTAGAACGAAAGCGAGGGATAAGGGGGGGGGGGTCTCGGTCTGAGGGACCCTTTAATAAAGTCTTACAAAAGCCAGTGGCAGAGCCTTGAAACATTGTCTTCGCTCCCTTTCCAGACTCTCGATGCCAAGGCAGTCCATTGTGGGACACAGTTGGCTGACCCCGAAACCATCCAAGTGAACTCTTGAAATTCCTACACCTGACCGACGTGGGCATAATTTCCGCCTCTACTCTTATAAATGAAAACAAACTTGACGTAACTGCTTGCCCATAATCTTGTTAAAACCTCTCTGCGTTGTCCCATGTAATCCCCTTCCCCCCCTCCCCCCCCCCCCCCCCCCCCCCCCACCCCACCCCCCGGTTGACGATCCTCTGCCCCTGGTTTCACGGCTCTATTCTTCACGGGGACACCAGCAGATTTAGGCTGCCTGTTTAAACAATTCCCCCGCACAAAAGAAAGTTAAAACAAACAGGGTTTAGCCTGGAGAGGCAAACCGCGGCAATGAGTGACAAGGTGGTAAGAGGGCAGGGCACAGCTGAAAGCAGGGGGTCAAACACAGGAGATGGGGGGGGGAGTGAGTGGGGATTGAGGGAGGGAGAGAGAGAGGGAGAGAGAGAGGGAGAAGAGGGAGAGAAGGAGCAAGAGTGAGAGAAAGAGAGAGGGAGCAAATGTGAGAGAAACAGAGAGAGAGAGACAGAGACAGAGAGAGAGAGAGAGAAACAGAGGAGAGAGGGGGAGGGAGGGATAGAGAGGAGAGAGAGGAGGGAGGGAGGGGAGAGAGAGAGGGAGGGGGAGAGCAAGAGGGAGGGAGGGAGAGAGAGGGAGGGAGGGAGGGAGGGAGAGAGAGGGAGGGAGGGAGGGAGGGGGAGAGAGAGAGAGAGAGGGAGGGAGGGAGGGAGGGAGGAAGGGAGGGAGGGAGGGAGGGAGGGAGGGAGGGAGAGAGAGAGAGAGAGAGAGAGAGAGGAGATTGGGTTGGGCGGGAAAGTGAACGAGGCGGCAAAGAGAAGAAGAGATGGGGAGAAAATGAGAGAGGGGGAGAAAATGAGAGAGGGGGAGAGAAAGAGAGAGGGGGAGAGAAAGAGAGAGGGGGAGAGAAAGAGAGAGGGGGGAGAGAGACAGAAAGTTAGAGGCGGAGGGGGGGGAGAGAGCAAAAGAGTGAGAGAAAGAGGAAGACCTGGAGAGTATGAGAGTGAGGCACAGTGATTCATTAAGGGCCTGTCCCACTTAAGCGATTTTTTAGGCGACTGCTGGCGACTGTCATAGTTGTAGCAGGTCGCCGATAAACCAGCGACTGGACCCCCCCCTCCCCATGACAATGTCTATGACAAGCTACAACAACCTACCACCTAGTCGATGTCAAGCTACGGCAAGCTACCGACAACCGGCGACCCAATCATCGCGAGTAGGACGTCCACCTACGACAGCACGTACGACAACCTACGACCACACAGACGACAACCTATGACAATCAAAGTCAACCTACGTCCACCCGCAACAAGCTAGGACCCTGTCGGCGACAACTGAAGACAATTCACGTCATTTTGGCCTCCGGTTTTGACGCTGGTACCTATCGCGGTCGACGTAGGTAGTCGGCAATAAAATTCACCGAAGTCAGTACTGGCGACAACCTACATCACCTGGCGACAACCTAAGACAGCACCTACGTCAGGAGACATCAAGCTACGCTCATTGGCGTCAAACCCACTGTCGCCAAAAAATTTTCAACATTCTGAAAATCCAGCGGCGACCAGAAAGACTCTTAGGAGGCTACTCACGACCAAACAGGCAACTCCCACGCGACAGCCTAGTCACCTGTAGCCACCTAAACAATCGCCTGTGGGACAGGGGTTTTAGTGCTTGTGTGCGATGGGTGTGAGAAGGAGGGTGGCTTTGAAAAAGGTTCTGTTAATGTGTTTGTGTGCGTGAGTCTGTGTGCATGTGGGAATGTGTGTGGCTGTATTTGTCCTTTTGGCCATGTGTGCATCTTGTGAGTGTGTCTGCGTGAGGGTGTGTCTATGTGCGTGTGTCTGTGTCTATGTGGGTTTCTGTGTGTCCATGTGTGTCTGTGTGCGTGTGTGCTTGTCTGTGCGTGTGCCTCTGTGTGTGTATATATGTGTGTGTGTGTGGATGTGTGTGTGTGTGTGTGTGTGGATGTGTGTGTGTGTGTGTGTGTGTGTGTGTGTGTGTGGATGTGCGTGTGTGTGTGTGGATGTGCGTATGTGTGTGTGCTTGTCTGTGTGTGTGCCTCTGTGTGTGTGTCGATGTGTGTGGGTGTGTGTGCGTGTGGATATGTGTGTGTCGATGTGTGTGTGTGTGTGTGTGTGTGTGTGTTTGTCTGCCTGGCTGTCTGAGTATGTGTGTGCGTGCCTCTGTGTGTTTATCTGCAATTATTTTCCTATTCCTTTCCCAACTACAGTACAAATGCCACATGCACATAGATACACACGCACACACACACACACACACACACACATGCACAAACAGACACAGGCCCACACAGACACACACACGCACATGCACAGATCGAGAGAGGGAGAGAGGGAAATTGGATTAAAGGACAAACAGAAAGTAGGGAGTGGAGGAGAAGATGGCAGGGGAGGTGAAGAAAGGGAACGATGAACAAATTACGAAGAAAAGAGAGTGGGAATCGACAGTACGGTTGAGGATGTGGGAAGAAAGTGGAGAGGGATTGTAGGGGAAAGAAAAGGAAAGGCGGAACACGTTTTCTGTTGCTGAACAAACAACTCCAGCACATCTTGACCTTCTTGTGTATCTGTAGTTCAGTGACCATGCAAGTATTTAAGTCAGTGGCTTCTCTCGCAATCTTGCACACAGCCTCACCCTGCCAGGAGACAGCAGAGTTCCACCAATATTTCAATAGAGCCTGCACAACAGAATGCACTGCAGATAAGGCGTTCTGCTGTTGTCCCCAGTCAAAAGAATAAAAGAAACAGAAGCTATTCAGACCCTCACGCTGAGAACAACTGTGGCCAATCTTGTGTCCCTCAGCCACTCAATCCCCACATATTCTAATTCACAAAGTATATCCTTCTCAGAAAAAGACAGAAAGTGCTGTTATTCTGCGGGGCAGGCAGCATCTCTGGAGAGCATGCCTTTATTGTCATGTATGCTGACTGGATAGCAGGCAACAAAAACTTTTCACTGTACCTCAGTACAGGTGACAATAAAATAAACTTGGGCGCAGGAGGATGAGGGGTGAACATAACGGTGTATAAAATCATGAGAGGAATAGATCGGGTAGACACACAGTCTCTTGCCCAGAGTAGGTGAATCGAGGACCAGAGGACATAAGTTTATGGCGAAGGGGAAAAGATTTAATAGGAACCTGAGGGGCATCTTTTACACACAGAGGGTAATGGGTGTATGAAATGAGCTGCCGGAGGAGGTAATTGTGGTATCGCAACATTTAAGAAACATTTGGACAGGTACATGGATAGGACAGGTTTAGAGGGATATGGGCCAGAGGCAGGCAGGTGGGACTAGTGTAGATGGGACATGTTGGTCGGTGTGGGCTAGTTGGGTCGAAGGGCCTGTGTCCACGCTGTGTGACTCTATGACTCTGAACTAAACTGAACTAAATGCAGTAAAATTATTTCTGCACAGCTCACACGTGCCATAGTTTGATGCCATTTACAAAACAAAAAGTCCAAAGTCCAGGGTTCCGGGGAGCGCCTCCTACAGCTGACAATGAAGGCGCTGAGTCTGTAGAAGGGTCCCGACCGAAAACTTCAATTATCCATGTGTTCCAGCCATGCTGCCTGAACCACTGAGTTATTCCAGCACTTTGTCTTTTTTTTGGAGTATCTGCAGTTCCTTGTATATCCTTCTCAGCCTCGACTTTGCTTAGCTGCTGAATGCCCAACTACATGAGGGAGAGAATTCGAGAGATTCAAAACATTCCTAAGTTTGTAAGTTCATTAATCATAGGAGCATAATTAGGTCATTCAACCCATCGAGCCTTAAAATGATCAATTGATGGCCTTCACAGCCATCTGTGACAATGAATTCACCACCCTCTGACTGAAGAAATTCCTCCTCATCTCCTTTCTAAAGGCACGTCCTTTTATTCTGAGGCTATGGCCTCCGGTCCTAGACTCTCCCACTAGTGGAAACATCCTCTCCACATCCACTCTGTCCAGGCTTTTTCGGTAAGTTTCAATGAGGTCCCCTTCATCCCTGAACTCGAGTGAGTACAGGCCCAGTGCCATCAAATGCTCATCATACAATAACCCACTCATTCCTGGGATCATTCCTGGATCAGTCTTAGGAGCAGAATTAGACCATTCGGCCCATCCAGTCCACTCTGCCATCCGATCATGGCTGATCTATAATTCCCCCTCAACCCAATTCTCCTGCCATCTCCCCATACCCCTTGGCACCATTACCTATCAGGAATCTGTCAATCTCCTCCATAAAAATACTCAGTGACTAGGTTGCAGGGAGAATGTGCAAACTTCGTACAGATAGCATCCGTCGTCAGGATCGAACCTGGGTATCTGGTGTCGTGAGGCAGCAACTAAACCGCTTTGCCACTGTGCCGTCTCAATTCCTCCCAATCACTATCCAAGTTTGCCCCCTACCCCTCTGAACCTTTCCTGTCCATGTATCTGTTCAAATGCCATTTAAACAATTGTACCTACTTCTATCACTTCCTGTGGCAGCATGTTCAACATAACTACTACCCACTGTGTGAAAAACATACCCGTTAGGTGCCCTTAAATTATTCCCCACTCACCATAAATCCGCACCCTCTAGTTTTAGACTCCTAAACCCAGGAAAATAGACTGTGACCGTTCACATTATAAGCGAAATAGGAACAGAAATAGACCGTTCAGCCCATCAAGTCTACTCTGCCATTCAATCATAGCTGGTCTATCTTTCCCTCTCAACCCCATTCTCCTGCCTTCTCCTCAAAACCCCTAACACCCACACAACTCAAGAATTTGTCAATCTCCGCCTTGAAAAGACCCATTGGCTGCCTCCACAGCCTTTTGTGATAATAAATCCCACAGTTTCACCACCCTCTGACGAAATAAATCTCTCATCCTTCTAAACTCTAATGAGTACAAGCCTAGTGGCGTCAAATGCTCATCATATGTTAAATTATGACTTTATATACCACCCTATTTCTTGTAGTTATTTTACTATTAAGTCCAGCCTTTCCTGTTTCCCTCTTAGAGTCATAGAGTGATACAGTGTGGAAACAGGCCCTTCGGCCCAACTTGAACAACATGTCCCAGCTACACTAATCCCACCTGCCCGCGTTTGGTTCATATCCCTCCAAACCTGTCCTATCTATGTATCTGTCTAACTGTTTCTTAAATGTTGGGTTAGCCCCAGCCTCAACTACCTCCTATGGCAGCTCGTTCCATACCCCTACCACCCTTTGTGTGAAAAAGTTACCCCTCAGATTCCTATTAAATCTTTTCCCCTTCACCTTAAACCTTGGGCCTCTGGTTCTCGATTCACCTACTCTGGGCAAGAGACACTGTGCATCTACCCGATCTATTCTTCTCATGATTTTATACACTTCTTCAACGGTTCTGACTCTAGAATGCAGAACTAATGGAGTTTACCAGATCAAAATGGCTGCGTTCCTTGAGGGACGTACGGGAGCACAGTGATGAGCCACACCCCAGGGCAGAGGACCGTGGGCAGCCCTGTGCAGCTGTGCCACTGTGTGGTATTGTTTCGACATTTAGAATATAAAGACTGCTTTGTGGACAATCACAAAGTGTGGTCGTAGTGAGTCAGACAACATCCCTGGGGAATATGGATAGGTGACGTTTCAGGCGGGGACTCTTGCTAAAACTGAAGAATCTGATTCTAAACGTCATCCATCCATGTTCTCCGGAGATGCTGCCTGACCCACTTCGTTACTCCAGCACTTTGTGCCTTTTTTTGGTAAATCAGCATCTGCAGTTCATTGCTTTGTAGACAGCAATGAACTGATGGTGAGATTTTGAAAGAGAGCTGTACTATCATGTTCAGTTATCCATACGCTCCAAACAAACGCAACTAAGAAATCATGCAAGGGATTTCATTTTACCATGATTGTACTTCCCATGCTCGGGGCATTTCTGACACTAATCACAGTGTATAAATAGTGCTGTGGTGATTGTGGTGTCTCTGTGACTTCATCCAGACTTTAAGCTCTCTAGCTTTTCCAGGCTCTGACCTTTTGCACATTCCCACATTTCGTCACTCCGTCAGCATTAGTCCACCCGTCCACCCCCCCCAATCCCCCTCCTCCTCAGCTGTGGAATTCCCTCCTGACAATCTCCCCCTCTCTCCGCACCTTCAAGACGTTTCTTATACCGAGTTTTAGGGCAGCACGGTGGAGCAGGGGTAGAGTTGCTGCCCTACAGCGCCAGAGACCCGGGTTCGATTCCGACTACGGGGGCAGTCTGTACGGAGTTCGTACGTTCTGTACCTGTAGATGCTGGTTGACAAAAAAAAGACACACAGTGCTGGAGTAACTCAGCGGGTCAGGCAGCATCTCTGGTGAACATGGGTGGGTAACGTTGCAGGTCAGAACGCTTATACCAAGATGTTGTCCATCTATCCTGATGTTCCTCTTATGCGTGTCAGTGTCAAATTTTGTATAGCTTTAGGACAATTTACTATTTTGAAGAAACTCTGTAAATGCAAGTTTTTTTTTGCATCACATGTTTCACGTTAATTGTTGTTTGCCTTGAGTGGTGCAGCTGGTAGAGCTGCTGCCTTGTGGCGTCGTTGACCCGGGTACGATCCTGGCTGTCTGTGTGGAGCTTGCACTGCACAGTGCATTGTCAGTCCATGCCACTTTATGGCTGTCAGATAGAGTCATATAGCACAGAAACAGGCCCTTCAGCCTAACTCGTCTATGACCACCAAGATGCCCCATCTATTCTAGACCCACCTGCCCGCATTTGGTACATATCCCTCTAAACCTTTCCTGTCCATGTGCGTGTCCAAGTGTCTTTTAAATGCTGTTATAGTACCTTCCGCAACTACCTCATCTGGCAGCGCGTTCCATACACCCACCATCTGGATTAGTATTCAGAAACAAAGATGCAATGCGGTGAGATGGGAAAGATTTTATAGAAACCCAAGGGGCCACATTTTCACTCAGAGGGTGTGGGGTGCATGGAACGAGCTGCCAGAGGAGGTAGTTGAGGCAGGTACTAATGCATAACAACATTTAAAAGATATTTGGACAGCTACGTGGATAGGAAAGATTTAGAGGGATATGGGCCAAATGTGGGGAAATGGGACAAGGTTAAATGCGGCATCTCGGTCATCATGGATGAGTGTGTTCAAAGGGCCTGTTTCCATACTGTAAGACACTATGACTCCAATACTAATCAATCTGTACAGATATGGGCACAGTTTGGAGGAAGAATTAATTTAATGCAGAATATATTTCTCAGCATTAGAAACATAGAAAATAGGTGCAGGAGTAGGCCATTCGGCCCTTCGAGCCTGCACCGCCATTCAATATGATCATGGCTGATCATCCAACTCATGGCTGATCATCCAACTCATGGCTGATCATCCAACATTGTCATGCACCAGTTCGAAAGACAAAGTCCAATGTCCGTAATGGGGTAGAGGTGAATCGAAGAGTACACTAGATTATGGAACAAGCCTGATAACAGAGGGGAAGAAGCTGTTTGTGAGTTTGGTGGTGCGCACTTTCAAGCCTCTGTACTTTCTGCCTGACGGGAGCAAGGAGAAGAAAGAATGACCGGGGTGGGACAAGGCTTTGATTATGTTGGTTGCTTTCCCGAGGCAGCGTGAAGTGCAGATGGAGTCGATAATGGGAATTCCGGTCTGTGTGCTGGACTGGGCTAAGTTCACAACTCTGCAACTTCTTGTGGTCTGGGCAGACTGTTCCCATACCGAACCTCGACCCTGAAACGTCACCCATTCCTTCTCTCCAGAGATGCTGCCTGCCCGCTGAGTTACTCCAGCACTTTGTGTTTATCTTCGGTGTTAACCAGCATCTCCAGTTCGTCCTACACGGTATTCTTTCTACAGTGCATCTGTAAAAGTTTGCGAGAGTCTTACTTTCCTTAATAACCATCTCAAAGTCCCACTTAATGCTCTGTTATCTGTTCCTGGAAGCTGCTTAATATCCCACTGTCACTCTCCTGGGACCCTTAATGTCCCATTATCTTCCTCCATCACAATTTGTAATTTTAAAGGACTATCAGCCAGACAGACTGTCATGCATAGCAATTTTGAGGTTGGTAAACAGAGGAAACATAAGATTAGTGGAAAGATTAAATTGCTGCATCTGGCTGTACAGATTGATTAGTATTATATCTTTGCTTCCGAATCCTACTCCAGCTATAAAGTTTCAGGGACTGACGGTGCAGGACGGAGAGACCTGAACTACAGCAGATTCTCAAGCTTGCCGCTGAAATGTGTAAAAATGACAGTGTTTGAACAAGTCATCGGGAACAGTGGCCCCGCCACCCAGCAACCTCATCTGGCAATGCGCTCTGGGGAGTAGAAATGAGTGAAGAATACTGGGCATAGCTGTAGGGTAAGATTTAGTTTAATCGAGTTCAGTTCACGGCATGCGGGAGGAGTCCAACGGTGCTGGAACTTGGGCTGCCGGGGAGCCGAGATACCGGCCCGCAAAGTCGACCTTGTAGGTCGTCTATGGGAACGGACATAACGGCTCCAGCCGGGCCGGAGTTTCAGAGTCCCGGCTGCTGGGGGCAAATTCAACCCCGGCGATCAGCCACGGAGGGGATTCCAAGGACGCGGTCGTGATTTTGTCCGGATTAAAGGAGGTGTCGAACCATCAGTAGCCGGTAAATCAGTGGCGGACCAGTATTCTGCACTCTGTCTCCTTTCTCATATAAGACTTGATGGAAGCCATATTTAGTTCAGTTCATTGTCACATGTACCGAGGTACAGTGAAAAGCTTTTTGTTGCATGCTAACCAGTCAGCGGAAAGACAATACGTGATTGCAATCGAGCTGCCCACAGTGCACAGATACAGGATAAAGAGAATAATGTGAAAAACATTTAGCGCTAGGTAAAGTCCAGTAAAGTCCAATTAAAGATAGTCCGAGGGTCTCCAATGTACAGTATGATTTGGATTGTAGCAGGTTTTTCACTGTATCTCGGTACATGTGACAATAATAAACCGATACCAACAACTGGCATGGTGGCGCAATGGTAGAGTTGCTTCCTCACAGCGCCAGAGATCTGAGTTCGTTCCTGACTAAGGGTGCTGTCTGTAAGGAGTTTGTAAGTTCTCCCTGTGAGCGTGTGGGTTTTCTCCGGGTGCTTCGGTTTCCTCCCACACTCCAAAAACGTATAGGTTTGTACGTAAATTAGCGTTGGTAAAGATTATAAATTGTGCCTAGTGTGCAGGATAGTGCTAGTGTATGGGGATTGTCGGCCGACACCATCTCGGCCGGCTGAAGGTACGGTTTCCACACTGTTTTCTCTAAACTAAACTAAACTGGTCGTAATTATTTGTGGGATCTTTCATGGTGCTAAATCACTGCTGATTTCTTCATCGTGAAATATGACTTCATTTCACAATCACTTCATTGTGTGTAAAGTCATGTGGGATTTCCTGAGGTTGGGGAAGGTTTTACGTTAATGCACGTCCTTGTTAAAGCATTGATCAACATTACAGTGCATATTCCACTGGATTTAGGCAGACTGAACACCAGGAAGGTAGAATTAGATTTTCAAAGTAGCGTAACGGCGCTGTGAATAGCAAGGATACCATCACTCACCAAAGTCATCGCCCGAACAGCTGTAGTCAATTAAAAAAGGATAAAACCAAAGCCACTAAACATCACAGGGATACAAAATCAAAATAAATAAAATCTAGGGTGACGTGCACTGTTCACAACTCTCCATAAGCCCCGCACAAACAGACTTTGTTCCGTCTCAAAGAATGTTCTTCCATTGAGTAGGACCCAATCCCTTGCAAAGGGGGGACCTCGTTGAAACTTACTGAATAGTGAAAGGCCTGGATAGAGTGGATGTGGAGAGGATGTTTCCACTAGTGGGAGAGTCTAGGACTAGAGGCTATAGCCTCGGCATAAAAGGATGTTCCATTGGGAAGGAGACGAGGAGGAATATCTTGAGTCAGAAGGTGGTGAATCTGGAATCCATTGCCGCAGATGGCTGTGGAGGCCAATTCATTACAAATTTTTAGGGCGGATATTGACAGATTCTTGATTAGTAGGGGTGTCAAAGGTTATGGGGAAAAGGCAGGAGAATGGGGTTGAGAGGGAAAGATAGATCAGCCGTGATTGAATGGTAGAGTAGTGTCAGTGGATCGAATGGTCTAATCCTGCTAATATGACTTATGAAAGAAGACTTACAAAACTCCAGGATTGAACCCAGCAACCAATCACAGGAAAACCATTGGAGCTTTATACAATTCTAGCTGGTGTTTCTTTTATCCTGGTTCTTTTGGTGAGCATAATTAAAAAAAATATTTTCTTTTATTTAACCTATGACCACATTACTGGCAGATTCTTGGCTACCTACCAAAACTCACCCAATTGTTCTTTGGATCCAAACGTGGTGAGACACATATGCCTAGCAAGGCTTCACTCTTGATCTGAAACATCTAACCAGAGTAGGTCTGAGATACTTTAGACTTTGGAGATACAGCATGGAAACAGGCCCTTTGGCCCACCGAGTCTGTGCCGACCAGCGATCTCCCCATACACTAGCACTATCCTACACACGAGGAACAATTGACAATTTTTTTTTACTAACGCCAATTAACCTCTTTGGAGTGTGGAGGAAACCGGAACACCCCACAGAAAACCCACACGGTCACAGGGAGAACATACAAACTCCATACAGACAGCACCTGTAGTCAGGATCGAACCAGGGTCTCTGAAGCTGTAAGGCAGCAACTCTGCTGCTGCGCCACTGTGCCAACCTAAAGATTGTGCTGCATAGCCCTAGAGTGTGCTGCAAGTTTGATAGTACTCAACTTCAGTTGAAGTTTCAAACTGCTGCCCCACATGCTCTCTCTATCAAAGTAGAGCAGGTGAAGCAGTCAATGTCCTTAGCAACAGTGCGGCATAGCGCAACTGGTAGAGCTGTTGCCTCGCAGCGCCAGAGACCTGAGTTTGTTCCTGACCTCAGGTGCTGTCTGCTTGTTGTGGAGTTTGCATGTTCCTCCTGGGTCAGATAAAGTACGGTACTGACCTTCCATCTACCTCATTGGAAACCTTTGAAATATCTTTAATCAGACTTTATCCCGCACTGAATGTTGTTCCCTTCATCCATTATCTGTAACCTGTGCACAGTTTTACTGTAATCATGTAGAGTCTTTTGTTTGCCTGGATGGTACACAACAATAAGATTGTCACTGTACCTCGGTCGGTACGCATGACAATTAACTAAACTAACTACATGGGTTTCCACCGGCAGCTCTGGTTTCTTCCCACATTCCGAAGACATGCGGGTTTGTTGGTGGATGGACCTCTGTAAATCCCCACCAGTATGTCTGGTGTGGATGAGAAGGTGGGATAATATAGAACTAGTGTCAGCGGGTGATCGTCATTGGTCAGTGTGGGCGCGGTGGACCAACGAGCCTGTTTCCATGTTGAAGGTATTTATTCACAAAATGCTGGAGTAACTCAGCAGGTCAGGCAGCATCTCAGGAGAGAAGAAATGGGCGACGTTTCGGGTCGAGACCCTTCTTAAGGGTCTCGACCCGAAACGTCACCCATTCCTTCTCTCCTGAGATGCTGCCTGACCTGCTGAGTTACTCCAGCATTTTGTGAATAAATACCATCGATTTGTACCAGCATCTGCAGTTATTTTCTTATACTACCTGTTTCCATGTTGCATTTCTAATTTAGAAAACAGGAAACTCAAGAGGCTTGGGATACATTTTCCACATCGACAGGTGACATCCCATTTAATGAGGCGTTAGATAGGGCAGACAATCAGAACCATTCTCTCTGGGTGGAAATGCACATTACAGGGCATGGCTACCGGGTGCGAGGGGCAAAGTTCAATGGAAATGTCCGGGGCAAGCTTTTCTACACTGAGGGTGAGGGGCCTAGAACCGGGTGGTGGTGGAGGCAGATACGATAGTGGCGTGCAAGAGGCTTTTAGAAAGGCACACAGAAGTGCAGGGAATGGAGGGAGGTAGATCATGTACAGGCAGAAGAGATCAGTCTAACTAGGCATCATGTTTGGCACAAACATTGTGGACTGAAGGGTCCATTAATGTGCTGTACTTTTCTATGTTCTATAGTGAAAGCTGCATGTTCAGGAACAAAAAAGCAAGTTAACGATTATTTTGTGGGTATTGATTCTTGCCTCAGTATCGTAATTGTCGTGCCTTCCTGAATTGCGGGAAAAACTTTGTGTCCGGTGGAGCCAAGAGTAAATTAGGACATTGAATATAAGAATCGGGAAGTCATGTTGTAGCTTTATATGGGAAGTCATGTTGTAGCTGTACGATGGTTGTGCTGCATTTGGAGTATTATGTGCAGTTCTGTTCATCCTGTTAGGGGAAGGCTGTGGAGGTTTTGGAGAGGATGCAGGATTAACAGGATATTGACGCAAGGAACAGCAGATGCTGGAATTCTGAGCAAAATCTCAGGACATAATACCGATCTGATTTCAGAGTCATACAGCGTGGAAACAGGCTCTTCGGTCCTACTTGCCCACATTGACCAACATGCCCCATCTACACCAGGCCCACCTGCCTACTTTTGGCCCATATCCTTCTAAACCTACCCTATCCATGAACCTGTCTAAAGACTTCTTAAACGTTGTGATAATACCTTCCTCATCTATCTCCTGTGGCAGCTCGTTCCATACACCCACCACAACATTGTATAAAAAAGGTTATCCCTCAGGTTTCTATTCAATCTTTCCACCCTCGCCTTAAAGAAGTTGATTTAAAGGAGTTGATTGGGGAATAAATGTTCAGTTTAGTTTAGTCTAGTTAGACATGCAGCATAGAAACGGGCCACTGAATTTACACCGACCGATCAACCTTTCAGTAATGCTATGCAGACACAATGAACTGCAGATGCTGGTTTACAAAAAAAGACACAGAGAACACTGGTAGGTGACATTTTGGGTTGGGACCCTTCGTCAAGCCCCCTTCTACAATCAGTCACAGTTCACTCTTTTAGTTAAGTTTAGTTTAGCTTAGTTTAGTTTAGTTTAGTTTAGTTTATTGCCACGTGTACGAAGGTACAGTGAAAAGCTTTTTGTCGTGTGCTATCCAGTCAGGGCAAGACTATACATGATACAATGATGTCCACAGTGTACAGATACAGGGGAAATTAAATAGACAATAGACAATAGACAATAGGTGCAGGAGTAGGCCATTCGGCCCTTCGAGCCAGCACCGCCATTCAATGTGATCATGGCTGATCATTCTCAATCAGTACCCCGTTCCTGCTTTCTCCCCATACCCCCTGACTCCGCTATCCTTAAGAGCTCTATCTAGCTCTCTCTTGAATGTATTCAGAGAATTGGCCACCACTGCCTTCTGAGGCAGAGAATTCCACAGATTCACAACTCTCTGACTGAAAAAGTTTTTCCTCATCTCAGTTCTAAATGGCCTACCCCTTATTCTTAAACTGTGGCCCCTGGTTCTGGACTCCCCCAACATTGGGAACATGTTTCCTGCCTCTAATGTGTCCAACCCCTTAATAATCTTATACGTTTCGATAACATCCCCTCTCATCCTTCTAAACTCCAGTGTATACAAGCCTAGTCGCTCCAGTCTTTCAACATATGACAGTCCCGCCATTCCGGGAATTAACCTAGTAAACCTACGCTGCACGCCCTCAATAGCAAGAATAATGTATAGTGCAAAATGAAGTCCAATAAAGTCTGATTAAAAATAGTCTGAGGGTCTCTGAGGTACATGGTTGCTCAGTACCAGATAGTCTGAGGGTCTCTGGGGCAGATGGTTGCTCAGTACCACTCTCTCTAGTTGTTGATAGAACGGTTAAGTTGCCTGATAACAACAGGGAAGAAACTGTCCCTGAATCTGGAGGTGTGCGTTTTCACACTTCAGTACCTCTTGTCTGATGGGAGAGGAGAGAAGAGGGAGTGGCCAGGGAGAGACTAGTCTTTGACTATGCTGGTGGCCTGGCTGAGGTACAATGAGGTGTAGATGGAGTCAATGGAAGGGAGGTTGGTTTGCGTGATGGTCTGGGCTGCATCCACAATTCTCTGCAATTTCTTTCGGTCTTGGGTGGAGCTGTTCTCCAAACAGGCTTGGCTGCAAGGCATCCCGATAAACTGCAATTGCCCCCTCCCCATTGAGAGTTCACCACAACTGAGAAAACCCTTAAAAAATCACCTTTTTCCTTTAATTCAGTTATTTTTTGCTGATCTTTCTCTATTTCATTTTAGAGTCATAGTCATACGGCATGGAAACTTGCCCTTCAGCTCAACTTGTCCATGCCGACCACAATGCCCCGTCTATGCTAGTCCCACCTACACACATTTGGCGGGATAGGCAGCATCTCTGAGGGGAAAAGAAAAACGTCACCTATCCCTTTCTCCAGATATCCTGCCTGACCCGCTGAGTTACTCCAGCATTTTGTGTCTATCTTTCATGTAAATCCTAATTCATTCTGATTCATATTGCTCTTAAATTTCACTTCCATTTGCTGCGGTATTATTCATTGCCGCTTGACTTGCTTGCTTGCCACATTTTTACATATTTGCTGTCTCCCCTGCTGTTTCTGCTTGGATCAAACTCTTCCCCAGATCCGAAGACTGGAAGCTGAGAATTGATTCCAATATTGATGCGGCTTAAAATGAGATACTCCCAGAGTCTCCTGTTTCCTGTTTGCATTCACAGTGCACAGCAGTAAATACTTCTATACTGCCGAAGGACTTAACATAAGAAGCATCCCTTGCATTACTGTGTGCTTATTATATACCCCACAGTAAAATGCTCTAGAGAGAATAAAAGATCACTTATGTTTAAACAGACCATTCGCATTTCCAATTATTTTCAAATTACGGTCTCTCATAAATGCACCAAATATTTAGTTGCATCAATTTTAGTTTGGTTTAGTTTAGAGATACAGTTTAGCGGTACAGTGCGGAAACAGGCCCCTTGGACAACCGAGTCCGCGCCGACCAGCGAACCCCATACACTAGCACTATCCTACTCACACTAGGGACAATTTACAATTTTACTAAGCCAAGTAGCCTACAAACCTGCATGTCTTTGGAGTGTGGGTGGAAACCGGAGATCCTGGAGAAAACCCACATGGGTCATGGGGAGAACGTACAAACTCCGTACACACAGCACCTGTAGGCAGGATCAAACCCAGGTCCGTAAGGCAGTAACTCTACCATTACACCACTGTGCTGCCCATTTAAGAAAGATCACGTAAATGATAAAGAACATTTGGCAACATTTCAATTTAGTTTCCTCCCTTCATAGTTGCTGTTAAATTCAAGTAAATTAACTAGGCTATAGATTCATAGTCATTCAGCGTGGAAACAGGCCCTTCTGCCCAACACTTGCCCATGCCGACGACACGGCCCATCTACAGGGCGGCACGGCGATGCAATGCAGGAGCTGTTGTCTTACACCACCAGAGACCTGGGTTCGATCCTGATCTCGGGTGCTCTCTGTGTGGAGTTTGGCTCAGGGCCACTCTCTCGTTGTTGAAAGGTGGTGGATATATGGAACGAGCTGCCAGAGGACATAGTTGAGGCAGGTACTATAACAAAATAACATTGGACAGGTACATGGATAGGAAAGCTTCGGAGGGGTACGGGCCAAACACCGGCAGGTGGGATAGTGCAGAGGGGCATGTTGGTCGGCATGGACATGTTGGGCCAAAGGGCCAGTTTCCATGTTGCATACATGACCCCCAAACAGTAGCCTGGATATAGGGTATAAGTTGCAGCAGGAGTTAAAATTGGCATGTAACAAAGGTAACGCCACTGTGGTTATGGGGGATTTCAATATATAGATAGACAGGGAAAATCAGGTTGGTTCTGGACCCCAAGAAAGGGAGTTTGTAGAGTGCCTCTGTGATGGATTCTTAGAGCAGCTTGTATTAGAGCCTACCAGAGAGAAGGTAATTCTGGATTTAGTGTTTGTCCAATGAACCAGATTTAATTAGGGAACTCAAGGTAAAGGAACCGCTTAGAGGTAGTGTCCATAATGTGATTAGTTTTAATCTGCAATTTGAGAGGGAGAAGGTTAAACCAGGAATGTCAGTGTTGCAGTTGAACAAAGGGGACTATGAAAGCATGAGAGAGGAGCTGGCCAAGGTCGAATGGAATAGGATCCTAGCAGGAATGACGGTGAACAGCAATGGCAGAAATTTCTGGGCATAATCCAGAAGATGCAGGATCTTTTCATTCCACAGAGAAAGAAAGATTCTAATGGGAGTAAGAGGCGACCGTGGCTGACAAGGGAAGTTAGGGATGGAATAAAACTAAAGGAAAAGATGTATAACACAGCAGAGAGTAGCGGGAAGCCAGAGGATTGGGCAACATTCAAAGGACAGGTTGTGTGAGTGGGCGGATGCATGGCAGATGCAGTTTAATGTGGATAAGTGTGAGGTTATCCACTTTGGTGGTAAGAATAGGAAGGCAGATTATTATCTGAATGGTATCAAGTTAGGAAAAGGGGACGTTCCACGAGATCTGGGTGTCCTAGTGCATCAGTCACTGAAAGAAAGCATGCAGGTACAGCAGACAGTGAAGAAAGCCAATGGAATGTTGGCCTTCATAACAAGAGGAGTTGAGTATAGGAGCAAAGAGGTCCTTCTGCAGTTGTACAGGGCCCTAGTAAGACTGCACCTGGAGTACTGTGTGCAGTTTTGGTCTCCAAATTTAAGGAAGGATATTCTTGCTATTGAGGGCGTGCAACGTAGGTTTACTAGGTTAATTCCCGGAATGGCGGGACTATCATATGTTGAAAGACTGGAGCGACTAGGCTTGTATACACTGGAATTAAGAAGGATGAGAGGGGATCTTATCGAAACGTATAAGATTATTAAGGGGTTGGGCACGTTAGAGGCAGGAAACATGTTCCCAATGTTGGGGGAGTCCAGAACCAGGGGCCACAGTTTAAGAATAAGGGGTAGGCCATTTAGAACGGAGATGAGGAAAAACGTTTTCACTCAGAGAGTTGTGAATCTGTGGAATTCTCTACCTCAGAAGGCAGTGGAGGCCAATTCTCTGAATGCATTCAAGAGAGAGCTAGATAGAGCTCTGAAGGATAGCGGAGTCAGGGGGTATGGGGAGAAGGCAGGAACGGGGTACTGATTGAGAATGGTCAGCCATGATCACATATATCTCTCAGCCAGTGCCGAAATGCGATAGCACTTGGGGCTCCCTTTTTTTTTTAGAGATACAGCGTGGAAACAGGCCCTTCGGCCCGCCAACTCCTGCACACTAGGGACAGTTTACAATTTTTACCAAAGCAAAATAACCTACAAACCTGTACGTAATTGGGAGTGTTGAAGGAAACTGGAGCACCCGGAGAAAACCCACGTGGTCACAGGGAGAATGTACAAACTCCGTGCGGTCAGCACCTGTAGTCAGGATCGAACGCGGTCTCTGGCACGGTGAGCCAGCGACTCTACGCTGCTCCACTGAGCAGCCCCACGGTGAATGCAATGTGTGAATGCACCCACTGAAACCCCATGAATAGCAACGGTTTAGAGGAATATGGGCCAAACGTGGCCAAATGAGACAAACCTAGATGGGGCATCTGTGGTGTGGGCGTTCCAATGATTTACAACCCTCGGAGAAGTTTCCCCACCTATGCCGAGCTTTATCCCGAGGTTCGATCTCTGGCTTTAGAGTCTACAGTCAGAGATATCAATATATAAGCAGGTATTACAGAAGAGGTGCTGGCATCGGGAAGGGTTGGCTTACAAGCCATAAATTCCTGAGGTAAACCAAGGACTTGCTGATCACATTCCAAAACAGGCCCTAATGTGTCCACTATCCTCACAGGGAATGTCCCCACGATGGACCATCACCACAACTGGTCTGCTGCCAGCTTCTACCATCTACTTCCAGAACCACAGGCCACCCACTGCCATCGTGGAAACATGCAGCGTAGGAACAGGTCCTTCAGCCCAACTCGTTTATGCCCACCAAGGTGCCCCATCTGGGTTGTAAATCTTTGGAATGGTTAAATCCACAGATGATAGACACAAAGTGCTGGAGTCATTCAGCAGGTTAGTTTAGTTTAGAGATACAGAGTGGAAATAGGTATTTTGGTCCATCAACTCCGTGCCGACCAGCGATCTCCGTACACTAACACTATCCTACACACTTGGGGCATTTTACAATTTTACCAAAGCCAATTAACCTACAAATCTGTACATCTTTGAAGTGTGGGAGGAAACCGGTCCCAGGGAGAATGTACAGACTCCGTACAGACAGCACCCGTAGTCAAGATGGAACTCAGGTCGCTGGTGCTGCAGGGCAGCAACTCTACTGCTGGGCCACTGTGCCATCCACACAGCTTCACTGGAGAAAAAGGATGGGTAAGTTTAGTTTAGTTTAGAGATACAGCACTGAAACAGGGCATTCGGCCCACCAAGTCGGCTCCGACCAGCGATCCCCGCTTATTTACACTATCCTACACACACTAGGGACAATTTTACATTTACCAAGCCAATTTGCCTACATAGCTCTATGTGTTTAGAGTGTGGGAGAAAACCGAAGATCTCAGAGAAAACCCACGCAGGTCACGGGGGGAATGTACAAACTCTATACAGACAGTACCCGTGGTCAGGATCGAACCCGGGTCTCCGGCGCTGCATTCGCTGTATGGCAACAACTCTACCGCTGCACCACCGTGTCACCCTTGGGTGACGTATTTGGACGGAACCCTTCTTCAGACTGAATGTAGCGGGGGAGGGGGCAACTGGAGGAAAGAAAAGGTCAGAACAAAACAAAGCCGGTAACAGATGACTCAGGGCGTGTGTAGCCCATAATGGTCCATTGTTGGCTGGGGATGGGGCGATAATGAAGGAATGGTACAGGAATGCGAACAATGGAACTGGTAGGACGACGTGGGGGGGGGAGTAGTGTGGGTGGAAGGAGGGAGGGAGAAAGGGAATGCAGGAGTTACTTAAAATGAAAAATCAATGTTCACACGGCTGGGTTGTAAGCTGCCCAAGCGAAATATGAGGTGCTGTTCCTCCAATTTCTGACAGTGGAGGAGGCCTAGGATGGAAAGGTCAGTATGGGAATGGGAAGAGGAGTTGAAATGTTTGGCAACCAGGAGATCCCGTAGACCAGTCTTTGGTATAAATCAGCATCTGCAGATCCTTCGCACACGGTAAATCCATAGATGCCCCTTCTAGGTTTGTCCCATTTGGCCCAATACGCCCTCTCCATGTACCCGTATAAATGCTGTTATTACCCATGGTCTTGTGTACCAGCTTCATATCACTGAGTCCATTAGACGGAGGCATTCAAACTCTCAACCCAGGACTCAAGGGCATGAGCTACAATGAGAGGTTGAGCAGGCTAGGATTTTATTCCTTGGAGTGTGAGAGGATGGGTATTTATAAGGTGAAGATTGGCAGATTCTTCATTAGTAAGGGTGTCAACGTTTATGGGAAGAAAGCTGGAGAATCGGGTTGAGAGGGAAAGATAGATCAGCCACGGTTGAATGGTGGAATAGACTCGATGGGCTGAATGGCCTAATTCTACTCCTTTGACATGAACAGGATGAGGGGGGATAAAGGTATGAAGAGAATGGATGGAGTTAATGCACAAAGTCCTTTAACCAGAACATGAAAATCAAGAACACTGAGTACATAGGTTTAAGGTGAGAGATTTAAGTGGAAAGATTTAATAGGAACTTGAAGGGCAACTTTTTCCACCGTAGGTGGTGGGTGTATGGAACGAGCTGCCAGAGGAGGTAGTTGAGGCAGGTACCATAGTAACATTTAATAGACTTTTGGACAGGTATTGATCTAAATGCCTTTTAAAGATCGTGGCAACAAAAGGTTTCACAGTACCTCGGTACAGGTGACAATAATAAACCTATAGCTAGATTTTCTAAGTTTGGGTTATCGCACTAACTGTACTTAACTAGATTGTCTAGAAGTCCATTGTGAAAGGCACTGTAGAAATGCAAGTCTTTGTTTCAGTTTCTTTTTGTCCACATACAAAATGACGTGTATGTGTAACTTCTTTGGCGTGTGGGAGGAAACCGGAGCATCCGGAGAAAACCCATGCGGCCACAGGAAGAAGGTACAAACTCCTTACAAACAGCACCCGTGGTCAGGATCAAACCCAGGGCTCTGGTGCTGCCAGGCAGCTGCTTCAGTTTAGTTTACTAAAATTTAGTTTAATTTAGTTTAGATTTGTTTCGTTTAGTTTTTTTGTCACGTGTACCGAGGTACAGTGAAAAGCTTTTTGTTGCGTGCCAATCAGTCAGCGGAAAGAAAATACATGATTACTATCAAGCCGTCCACAGTGTACAGATACAGGATAAAGGGAATAATGTTCAGTGCAAGATAAAGTCCAATTAAAGATAGTCGAGGGTCTCCAATGAGGTAGATGGTAGCTCAGCCACTGTGCCACTGTGCTGCCCTTGTACATTCACTGCACATTCATGTGCACGTTGTCGCACGTATCTCACTACAGCAGCCCACACCCTGAGGACCTACAGCTGTTGTTACACTCCCCACAACTTCCATCCATCCTGTCGCACAAGCACCTCGATGACCTCTCCGCCTGACCCCGTCTCCGCACTGATTTGTTACATGCTGACATCTGACCCTTCCAATAAACTGCAGCAATTCAAAATAAGTAGCTCCTTTTATTCCCCTCGCCTGATTTAGGGCACTGGAGCCAGCCTGTAAGCCAGGGTGGAATTCTGCCTCTCAATGCACTCGGCAGTCCACAGCAGAGCAGTCAAGACAGAACGGGGGGGAGGGGGCGGGAGGGGATGGGGGGGGGGGAGGGAAGAGAGAGAGTAGAGAGATAAAGAGCAAGAAAGTGAGAGAGGGAAGAGAGAGGGAGAGAAAGAAAGAAAGTGTGTGTGTGAGAGAGAGAGAGAGAGAGAGAGAGAGAGAGAGAGAGAGAGAGAGAGAGAGAGAGAGAGAGAGAGAGAGAGAGAGAGAGAGAGAGAGAGAGAGAGAGAGAAGAGAGAGAGAGAGAGAGAGAGAAGAGAGAGAGAGAGAGAGAGAGAGAGAGAGAGAGAGAGAGAGAGAGAGGAGAGAGAGAGAGAGAGAAGAGAGAGAGAGAGAGAGAGAGAGTGAGTGAGTGAGTGAGGGGGTTGAGAGCATTGTAAATAATGAAGGCAACATTGTACTGTAATGATTACTTGATGTATTGTAACCTCTGAATGTGGTTTTGATGTGGTGTATCATGCGATTGTGCTGAATAAAGTCTTTGAAAAAAAAAGGGAGTGAGAGTGAGATAGAAAAAGCAGAGAGAGGGGGAGAGAAAGAGAGAGGGAGAGAAAGAGAGAGAGAGAGAAAAAGATATAGACAGAGAGAAAGTGAGATGGAGAGAGAGGAGAGGGGGAGATAGAGAATAAGTCTGAAGGAGGTCTCGACCCGAAATGTCACTCATTCTTCTCTCCAGAGATGCAGCCTGTCCCACTGAGTTACTCCAACTTTTGTCTATTGTCTATTTGTCTATCTCAAGATAACGAGAGAGACAGAGAGGGGAGAGAAAGAGTGAGAGTGAGACAGAGAGAAGGAGAGAGGGAGAGAAAGAGAGATAGAGATAGAGAGGAGAGAAAGAGTGAGAGAGAAAAGGGAGAGAGATGGAAAGAGGGAGTAAAAGAGAGAAAGAAAGAGAGATGGAGAAAGAGTGTGTGAGAGAACAGGAGTGAGAAAGAGAGTGAGAGTTGCGACACTGCAAGCATACTGATTTGGACCACATTTTGTGGCCCGGGTCCGGTTCTTGTACACGGTCGGTGCTCCAGCCCTTGTTGGAGCAGAGTGTCTTGTGAAGGTTAATGGTGCGTCGTGGCTCCCATTCACTTTGGGAGTGGGGTAATGGCAGGGGTGTCCCATGTCTGGTCAGTTGTACTCAGTCTGTTTGGAGCTATTCCTGTATCTTCTTTGGAGGTGGTTGGCAGGCCTGGTTCTACCAGGACCGGGGGTGGAGGTGGTTCTCTCGGCCTATGCCGACGATGTGCTTTCTTACGTTTACAGATGATATTGACCTGCGGAGGATGCATGAATGCCAGCAGGTTATCTCGGCTGCATCGTCCGCCAAGATCAACTGGAGTAAGTGTTCCGGACTTCTAGTGGGGCCAGTGGCAAGTGGACTCCCTGCCGGAGGAGATGACAGATTATGCGTGGAAGCACCACGCACCTCCTCTACCTGGATGTCTACCTGAGTCCCACTGAAGATGCTTGGCCGGCGAACTGGCAGAAGCTAGAGACGAAAGTCGTCGCTAGGCTGGGACGCTGGTCAGGCCTGCTTAGAGTTCTTTCTTTCCAGGGTAGGGTGCTGGTCATAAACCAGCTGGTGGCCTCCATGTTATGGTACCGGCTGGCAACTCTTGTCCCACCCTCTATCTTTGTAACCGCAATACAGAAGAGGCTAGTGGATTTCTTTGGGGAGATAGGAAGCACTGGGTCTCCGCAGCTGTCCTGAGTCTCCCGTTAGAGGAGGGGTGGCCAGTCCTTGGTATGCGTGCGTACCCAGGTGGCGGCTCTCCGTCTCAGGACTCTGCGGAGGTACGTGTACGCGGAGCACCCTCCCAGATGGCACGCTCTGGCCACGTATTTTTTCCGCAGGGCCGTTGTCTAAGTGGGGTTTTGCGGCTCCCGGTGGCGGGCATCAGTCGACCCGGCACACGGGACCTGCCTAGCTTCTACCAGGGTGTTAAGAGCGAGGATTTGGTCATCTTCAGTCAGCGCGTTGCTCCCTGACGGGGAGGGGGGTGTTGTGGCTACGCAGGGCGGGGGGCAGTCCTCACCGTATCACGGTGGGTGTCGAGGCGAGGTGTGTGCTTGGAGCGATTCCGATGAGCTTACCCCCGCTCCGCTGAATTGCTCATCGGGCCCAGGCTCCGGATTATTTCCCGGGAGCCGACCCTACACAACATGAGCCGCCTTTTCAAGATGGCCAGCGTGCGTTCCGTGAGGCAGAGAGACGTTTACTGTACAAGATGCTCCTGCACACTCTGCACCTCCTTGCCTTCATCTTCCGTCCGGACACGCCTTGGCGGTCCATGTTACCACCTGACCTGGCAGTCCCCAGTGGAGGTCTCTCTACAAGAGAGTTCTCCCCCTTTACATCGGGGGACCTGGAGTGTGTTGCACAGAACCGCGGTGTGGAATAAACTTTTGAGCCGGTTCACGGACTCGCCGGCCCGCCTGTAATTTCTGCGGCGAGGAAGAGACCGTGTTCCACGTGTATATGGAGTGTGTGAGATTGCTGCGAATATTGTACGAATATCTGAAGGGGCTGCTCCTCAGGTTTTGGTTGCATTTTAGTCCCACGATCCTGGCGTGTGGGCACAGGGCGGTGTGGTGGGGGGGGGGGGGGGGGAGGATCTGGAGTGTGGGATCCCCCTGTCGGTTTGAGCCTGGGCCTGGCCAAGCTGGCCATTCGCGGGTCCAGTGGGCGGTCGATGGTCACACCAGAGTCGGCTGCCTGTTCTGTTCCGGTCTATGTCCATGCTCGCATGTCCCTGGAGAGGGAACACGCCGTGTCCACGGGGACTCTGGTGGTCTTCCGTGATCGCTGGTCACCACGGGGGGGTCGAGCGCATTGTACATAAAGATTACATCATTGAACTATAATGATAGCTTGATGTATTGTGACCATTGAGCCTTTATGTACTTTCGGTACTCTGTAATAAGCATTTGTTGAATAAAGTCCTTGGAATGGAAAAAAAAGAGAGTGAGAGAAAGAGAGAGAGGGAGAAAGAGAGGCAGACATAGATGCAGAGGGAAATTGTGATGTGAAGAGAGAGAAAAGAGACACAGAGGGCATAGCTATAAGGTGAGAAGTGTAAAGTTTAATGGAGATGTGTGGGGCAAATGTTTCACACAGAGTAGCGGGGGGCTGGAACACACTGCCAGGGGTGATGGTGGAGGCAGATACGATCGCGGCGTTTAAGGAGTAGTTTAGTTTAGTTTAGAGATACAGCGTGGTAACAGGCCCTTCGGCCCACTGAGTCCACACTGACCAGTGATCGGAAAAACACTAGTTCTGTCGAACATCAGGGTCTGGAAATAGGTGCTGGAATCTAAGCTTCAACACAGTGGGAGATTTCTCGGAGGAAACGCTTCAAGGATGTTTTCAAAGCCCGTTTGTAAAGACATCACTGATTTGTGGGAATGCCTGAGGGAGGTACATCAGGCAAGTCACTAAGAAAGCAGAAAATGTTCACCAAAATGCTGCCTGGAATTAGAGGTTAAACAAACTTGGATTGGTATTTTCTGGAGTATTAGAGGCTGAAGGGAGACATTACAATAAAATATATATAATTATGAGAGACATAGATAAAGTAGACAGTTGGAACCTTCTTTCCCCCAGGGCGAAAATGGCAAATACTCGTGGTCATAGCTTGAAGGAGAAAGTTTAAAGGAGATTTAGGAGGCGAGATATTTTACTCGGTGGTGAGGGCCTGGAATGCACTGCCAGGGGGGGTTGTTTCGTTTAGTTCAGTTTAGTTTAGAGATACAGCACAGAAACAGGTTCTTCGGCCCTCCGGGTCTGCACCAACCAGCGATCTGCGTACACTAGCACTATCCTACACACTAGGGCCAATTTACGATTTTACGGAAGCCAATTAACCAACAAACCTGTAAGTCTTTGGAGAGTGGCAGGCAACTGGAGCACCGGGAGAAATCCCGCTCGGCCACAGGGAGAATGTGCAAACTCCGTGCAGACAGCGCCCGTTGTCAGGATCGAACACGGGTCTCTGGCCCTGTCAGGCAGCAGCTCTACCGTAGCTCAACTGTGCCACCCTTTCGGAGATATACATTTTCAAGCTTGTGTGTCTTCTGCCCGACGGGGACAGGGAGAAGAAGGTGGGACAAGACTTTGATTATGTTGGGTGCTTTTCCGAGGCAGCGTGAAGTGTCGATGGAGTCAAGGGTGGGGAGTCTGGTCTGCGTGATGGACTGGGCTACATCCACGACTCTGTGCAATTTCTTGCGCTCCCCTGTGAGTGCGTTTCTTAGCTCACCTGCCCTCACTGTCCATCGCACCCTCTCGAGAACACAGTGTTATGTAAGCCGAGCCAGTGAACAAAGACGGAATTCTCCCAACGCAAGAAAATTACGTTCTCTCCTCTAGGTGTGAGACGTTAGCCGTGCCTTGCTGAGTAGTTTGATGAAAAGAAAGCTTTCAGGATTTAATGGATAAAATCTTTCTTTGCTTCTTGATTTACATGGCAATTGAAAATCTCCCTCTTGCCAAGGAAAGCACTTTAGAGCTGTGTAGATTTATTATGATCTGCTTGGAGTGACTCCCAATTCCAAAAATGCTACTAATACTTGTAAAAATTATTACCACGGTGCTATTTTTACGGTTAGGGTCAGTTGTGTTAGTCTTGCTAAATATAAATGTATTGCTGGAATAAAAGAAATGCTCATGATAATTGCCCGATGGTTCTATGGGAGTGAAATAAAACAGGGTGATAATTTATACACTCTCCAAGAAACAAACAAATCTACTCATTCAGTTTATCCTGGTGCGTTTCATTGCAGTTATAAAAATGTTTATATGCAAAGTAATTCCTATTTGGTGTGCATTGCAACCTTTTCTTTCGCAAACGTCTACAGTTGCACAATAGAAAGCATACTGTTGGGTTGTGTCAAAAGCTTGGTTTGGGAACAGCTCTGCCCAAGACCGCAAGAAATTGCAGAGAGCTGTGGATGTAGCCCAGTCCATCATATGGACCAGACTCCCCAGCATTAACACAATGCGTGCGCCACCAGACGTAGCAACAGCTTCTTCCCCTCGGTTATCAGGCTTTAGTTTTAGAGATACAGCATGCTGACAGGCCCTTCAGCCCACCAAGTATACGCCGACCTTCATGGATACATAGATACATAGAAAATAGCTGCAGAAGTAGGCCATTTGGCCCTTCGAGCCAGCACCGCCATTCAATGTGAATTCAAGGCTGATCATCAACAATCAGTACCCCGTTCCTGCCTTCTCCCCACATCCCTTGATTCCACTAGCACGAAGAGCTCTATCTAACTCTCTTTTGAATGCATCCCGTGAATCGGCCTCCACTGCCTTCTGTGGCAGAGAATTCCACAAATCCACAACTCTCTGGGTGACAAGTTCAATGTTATCCCACTTTCGCATCCTACATACAATTTACCGACAAACTTGGAATGTGGGTGATAACTGAGGCAGCCGGAGAAAACCCACGTGGTCACAGGGAGAATGTACAAACTCCGCATAGATAGCACCCGAGGTCAGGATTGAACGCGGGTGCCTGGCACTGTGAGGCAGCAACTCTACCGCTGCACCACTGTGCCGCCAATGCACTACAATGCTGAGAACTATATCCCGCACTCTATCTTCAAGTCAAGTCAAATTTATTTGTCACATACACATACACGATGTGCAGTGAAATGAAAGTGGCAATGCCTGCGGGTTGTGCACAAAAAGAATTACAGTTACAGCATATAAATAAAGTTAATAAGTTACTATTAGTGTCGACAAAAATTTAGTCTCTGGGGTTATAAAAGTTGACAGTCCTGATGGCCTGTGGGAAGAAGCTCCGTCTCATCCTCTCCGTTTTCACAGCGTGACAGCGGAGACGTTTGCCTGATCGTAGCATCTGGAACAGTCCGTTACTGGGGCGGCAGGGGTCCCTCATGATCTTGCTTGCTCTGGATCTGCACCTCCTGATGTATAGGTCCTGCAGGGGGACGAGTGTAGTTCCCATGGTGCGTTCTGCCGAACGCACTACTCTCTGCAGGGCCATCCTGTCCTGGGCAGAGCTGTTCCCAAACCAGACTGTAATGTTGCCGGACCATCTTCCCCTTTGTTCTATCTATTGTACTTGAGTTTGGCTTGAATGTATTTATGTGCAGCATATTTGATCTGTTTGGATAGCATGCAAAACAAAGCCTTTCCCTGTACCTCTTACCTCTGACAATAATAAACCTAAACCTTTGCTGCAATCTCGGTAACTTCAGACAGTGAATATAGCCTAAACCACACATCATCACTAGTAATTCTCTGCACTTTTCATGTTTAAAACTATTGTTCAGGCTTCTTTATCAACAATATTCAGATACATTTGTGTAGCATCTCAACAGAGCAAAACAAGTCAAGGTGTTTCACAGTGGCGTTGTCAGACATAATGATCAACATGTTCTCAGCATTGTAGTGTATCAGTTCCACAGAGAAAGACCAATGTTCGCAATGGGGCGGAGGTGAATCGCTTAGTAACCTAGCTTATGGAAGGACTGTTCCAAAAAGCAAAGCCCTGGAGTTGCAGGAAATGTGAAATAAAAGCAGAAACTGTTTGAAATATTCCGTAGGTTGGATAGCATCCGTGGGGGGTGAGAGAGACAGTCAATATTTCTACCATCCGTGTTTCAGTCTGAAGAAGGGGCACGAATGGAAACGTCACCCATCCTTTTTCTCCAGAGATGTGGCCTGGCCCGCTGAGTTACTCCAGCACTTTGTGTCTATCTTTAGTATAAACCAAATCTGCAGTTCCTTGTTTCTACATTCTTAACATATCAAGTTCTGTTTCCCTGTCCATAGAAGCAGGCTTTAGGATGTGAACAGATCATGCTGATAATTATGGAGACACCTTCAGGATTAAGAATAAGGGGTAGGCCATTTAGAACTGAGATGAGGAAAAACTTTTTCAGTCAGAGAGTTGTGAATCTGTGGAATTCTCTGCCTCAGAAGGCAGTGGAGGCCAATTCTCTGAATGCATTCAAGAGAGAGCTAGATAGAGCTCTTAAGGATAGCGGAGTCAGGGGGTATTGGGAGAAGGCAGGAACGGGGTACTGATTGAGAATGATCAGCCATGATCACATTGAATGGTGGTGCTGGCTCGAAGGGCCGAATGGCCTCCTCCTGCACCTATTGTCTATTGTCTATTATCTATTGTCTATTGTCTGTTGTCTAAGAGGCGGCAGATGCTGAAAGAGCAAAACGCAAAGTGCTGAAGACACTCAGAAAGACAAGCAGCATCTCTGGAGGGAATGGAAAGGAAATGTTTTGATTCAAGACTGAAGGAAGATCCTGGCCTGAACCATCGTCTGTTCATTCCCTCCACTGAAACTGCCTGACCCGCTGAGTTCCTCCAGCACTTTGTGTTTTAGCCAACAATTACATAGGATAAGGAGGAAGAGGGAGAGAGATGGAGAGGTTGAGAGAGAAAGTTCCAAAGCTTAAGATCTTACAATGTTTAGTTTTAGTTTAGTTTAGTTTATTGTCACATGTACTGAGGTACAGTGAAAAGTATTTTGGTGCATGCTAACCAGTCACGGAAAAACTATACTTGATTATTATCGAGCCATCCTTAGTGTACATATACATGATAAAGGGAATAACATTTAGTGCAAGATAAAGCCCAGTAAAGTCCAATTAAAGATAGTTTGAGAGTCTCCAACAAGATAGAAACATAGAAACATAGAAAATAAGTGCAGGAGGAGGCCATTTGGCCCTTCAAGCCAGCACCGCCATTCATTGTGATCATGGCTGATCATCCACAATCAGTAACCTGTGCCTGCCTTCTCCCCATATCCTTTGATTCCACTAGCCCCTAGAGCTCTATCTAACTCTCTTTTAATAGAACCAAAGATAGATGGTAGGTCAGGACTGCTCTCTGGCTGATGGGAGAGGGGAGATGAGGGAGTGGCCAGGGTGAGACTGGTCCTTGATTATGCTGGTGGCCTTGCCGAGGCAGCGTGAAGTGCAGATGGAGTCAATGGAAGGTAGGTAGATTTGTGTGATGGTCTTGGCTGTGTCCACAATGAAAGAAGAGGATGCTAGTGACGATTCTTCGCTGATTCCCAACATCCTCCTCAGACTTTTGGTCAACGTTCCTATTTTTGCCAATTGCTATTGGGCTTTAGTGTGCAAATTAAAACTTGAATTTCCTTAACTACAGCCAAACCACAAATTGGCTGTGGCTGTGAGGTCATGTAAGGTCGCGAGTGGCATTTTGTGCGATATTTTCTATCATCTATAGTTTTGTTTTGTTTAGTTTAGTTTAGTTTAATTTAGAGATACAGCATGAAAACGGACCCACCGAGTCCACGCCGACCATCGAGCAACCGCTCACTAGTTCTATATTATCACACTTTCTCATCTATCCGACAGTCCTGGGGCAATTTACAGAGGGCCAATTCACCTAAAAAATCTGCATGTCCTTGGGATGTAGGAGGAAAACCGGAGCAGTCGAAGGAATCCCATGGGGTCAGAGGGAGAACGTACAAACTCCACACAAACAGCACCCGAGGTTAGGATCGAACCCTGGTTCCTGGTGCTGTGAGGCCGCAGCTCTGCAAGCTGCAACACCGTGCTGCCCAAAAACTAAAACCAAGAATCAGAAAATGCTGGCGATACAAGCATCTTAAGAGTTAACGTACAACAATTAAGCAGGAAACTATTTTTATCCAAAACATTCTGGTCAGCATTTCATCTTTTTAAGTGGAGATTTTTTTTTTGGCAAACTGAATTCATTTGATCTTACGCTAATGCTGTTATTTTTGTGAAGGAATCCTTGGGCAGGCTGCAGCATTATTCCTCATTTTACATAGCTGAGCTGTTTTGGCCCAGCCCACGTCTACTGGGACGCAGAGGAGTTCTGACATTCCACCGGTCGCCAGTGGCTACGCAGGCAGCAGATCTGGCTCCTGCCCATCCACAGGCCTGCTAAACCCTAACATAATTGTCCTGCATTCGACACCAACACCATTGTCAAGTTTGCAGATGACACAACGGTGATCGGGCTGATCACCAACGGGGATGAAACAAACTATAGAGCGGAGGTGCAGAACCTGGCGGACTGGTGCTCGGATAACAACCTGTCCCTAAATACCACCAAGACCAAGGAGCTGATCATCAACTTCCGTAGGTCACATAACGGGGAATATGCCCCGATCTCTATCAACGGGGTCAGTGTGGAGAGAGTGTCCAGCTTCAAGTTTCTGGGCACTCACATTTCGGAGGACCTAACATGGTCCAATAACACTGCTGCGCTGGTCAAGAAGGCACAACAAAGACTGTTCTACTTAAGAACACTGAAAAAGTCTGGTCTACCCCAACAGCTGCTGACGACCTTCTACCGCTGCACCATAGAGAGCATCCTAACGCATGGAATCCCTGTGTGGTACCTCAGATGCACGGAGGCAGAGAGGAAAGCTCTACAGCGGGTAGTCCATAGAGCTCAGAGGGCCATCGGAACACAGCTACCAGACTTGGAGGGCATCTACAACACACGATGCCTCAGAAAAGCCACCAGCATCCACAAAGACTCTTCACACCCCTGCAACAGTCTGTTCGAACTCCTTCCATCAGGCAGACGATACAAGGCCTTCTATGCCCGCACCTCCAGACTCAGGAACAGCTTCATCCCCAGGGCCATAGCTGCTATGAACCGGTCCTGCTGAGCCGGATGGCCACAACGCATAGATCAACTTGCACTTTACCCTGTCTAAAACTGTTACAACTGTTTCGTTTCGTTGGGTTGCTGCTGTCTAAATTACCTAAATTATTGCATCGTATGGGAGGCGCATTCCCAATCTCGTTGTACCCCTGGGTACAATGACAATAAAGATATATTGTATTGTATTGTATTGTATTGTAACCGTTGGCAATGAGGATGTCGCCAGCACTCGAGCACTTGAGGTTTCGGGGGATGTCGGTCAGTGGATGTGGTGTACCTCGACTTTCAGAAAGCCTTCGACAAGGTCCCACATAGGAGATTAGTGGGCAAAATTAGGGCACATGGTATTGGGGGTAGGGTACTGACATGGATAGAAAATTGGTTGACAGACAGAAAGCAAAGAGTGGGGATAAATGGGTCCCTTTCGGAATGGCAGGCAGTGACCAGTGGGGTACCGCAAGGTTCGGTGCTGGGACCCCAGCTATTTACGATATACATTAATGACTTAGACGAAGGGATTAAAAGTACCATTAGCAAATTTGCAGATGATACTAAGTTGGGGGGTAGTGTGAATTGTGAGGAAGATGCAATAAGGCTGCAGGGTGACTTGGACAGGTTGTGTGAGTGGGCGGATACATGGCAGATGCAGTTTAATGTAGATAAGTGTGAGGTTATTCACTTTGGAAGTAAGAATAGAAAGGCAGATTATTATCTGAATGGTGTCAAGTTAGGAGGAGGGGGAGTTCAACGAGATCTGGGTGTCCTAGTGCATCAGTCAATGAAAGGAAGCATGCAGGTACAGCAGGCAGTGAAGAAAGCCAATGGAATGTTGGCCTTCGTAACAAGAGGAGTTGAGTATAGGAGCAAAGAGGTCCTTCTACAGTTGTACCGGGCCCTGGTGAGACCGCACCTGGAGTACTGTGTGCAGTTTTGGTCTCCAAATTTGAGGAAGGATATTCTTGCTATGGAGGGCGTGCAGCGTAGGTTCACTAGGTTAATTCCCGGAATGGCGGGGCTGTCGTATGTTGAAAGGCTGGAGCGATTGGGCTTGTATACACTGGAATTTAGAAGGATGAGGGGGGATCTTATTGAAACATATAAGATAATTAGGGGATTGGACACATTAGAGGCAGATAACATGTTCCCAATGTTGGGGGAGTCCAGAACAAGGGGCCACAGTTTAAGAATAAGGGGTAGGCCATTTAGAACGGAGATGAGGAAGAACTTTTTCAGTCAGAGGGTGGTGAAGGTGTGGAATTCTCTGCCTCAGAAGGCAGTGGAGGCCAGTTCGTTGGATGCTTTCAAGAGAGAGCTGGATAGAGCTCTTAAGGATAGCGGAGTGAGGGGGTATGGGGAGAAGGCAGGAACGGGGTACTGATTGAGAGTGATCAGCCATGATCGCATTGAATGGCGGTGCTGGCTCGAAGGGCTGAATGGCCTACTCCTGCACCTATTGTCTATTGTCTATTGTCTATTGACCAAGACTTTATTCTTTGCAGTAGGGTATTCTACTGGAGGTGTACATAATCATGAGAGAAATAGATTGGGTAAATTGCCAGGACTCGTGGCCCTGAGCTGCAGGGAGAGGTTGAGCAGGCTAGGACCTTATTCCTTTGAGCGCAGGAGGATCAGGGGTGATCTTATAGAGGGTCTTATATAAGACCATGAGGGGAATAGATAAGGTGAAGGCAAAGTATTTTACCCAGTTAGTCAGTTAGTCTATTGTCACGTGTACCGAGTTACAGTGAATAGCTTTTTGGCTCATGCTATCCAGTCAGTAGAAAGACCATACATGATTACAATCAAGCCATCAACAGTGTACAGATACACAAAAAAGGGAATAACATATAGTGCAGGACCAGTAAAGTCTGATTAAAGATAAGGTCGATGATGGCTCAAGACCACTCTCTAGTTGGTGATAGGATGATTCAGTTGCCTGATGACGGCTGGGAGGAAACTGTTCCTGAACCAGAGTTGGGAAATCAAGAACGAGAGGTTGTACTGCAGGTTTAAGGTGTGAGGGGCAAGGTTTTTACTGATGCCAAGTAACCTACAAACCTGAATGTCTTTGGAATGTGGGAGGAAACTGGAGAAAATCGAAGCAGACAGAGTTTGTACTTTCAAACTCTGTACAGACAGCACCCTTAGTCAGTGTAAGAAAATAACTGCAGATGCTGGTACAAATCAAAGGTATTTATTCACAAAATACTGGAGGCTAAACCCTTAGTCAGGATCAAACCCGGATCTCTGGTGCTTTAAGGCAGCAACTCTTATCGTTGCGTCACAGTGCAGCCCTACCGAATAATGTCTCAATCCTAATTTCTCTGGAAAGCCGGAGGTTGAGCGTGGCGCAGCGGTACATTTGCTGCCTCACAGCGCCAGGGACCCGGGTTCGATCCTAACCATAGGTGCGGAGTTTCTACGATCTCCCCGTGATCGCCTGGGTTTTCTCCAGGTTTAGTTTAGTTTAAGGTAGACACAAAGTGCTGGAGTAACTCGGCGGGACGGGCAGCATCTCTGGAGAGAAGGAATGGATGACGTTTTGGGTTGAGACCCTTCCTCAGACTGAAGAAGGGTCTCGGCCCGAAACGTCACCCATTCCTTCTCTCCAGAGATGCTGCCTGCCCTGCTGAGTTACTCCAGCACTTTGTGTCTACCTTCAATTTGAACCAGCATCTGCAGTTCTTTCCTACACATTTAGTTTAGTTTAGTTTAGTTTAGAGATACAGCGTGGAAACAGGCCCTTCGACCCACCGGGTCTGCGCCGACCAGCGATCCCCGCTATCGTGGATCAATACTATCCTACACCCACTAGAGACAATTTAGATTTATACCAAGCCAAACCTGTACATATTTGGAGTGTGGGAGGAAACCGAAGATCTTGAAGAAAACCCACGCAGATCACTGGGAGAACGTACAAACTCTGTACAGACAGCGCCCGTAGTCAGGATCGATCCCGGGTCTCCGGCGCTGCATTCGCTGTAAGGCAGCAACTCTACCGCGGCGCCACCATGCTGCTGTGCTCCATCAACAGCACAATACCAGGTGCTCCGGTTTCCTCCCACACTCTGAAGATGTGCAGGTTTGTAGGTTAATTGGCTTCTGTAAAAATTGTACTTCAAGTGTCGGATAGAAGTGGTGTGAACGGGTGATCGTTGGTTGGCACAGACTCAGTCGGCCAAAGGGGTCGTTTGCAGGCTGTATCATCATCTATATACTAAAACAGTCGTTTGTTATCTTGTTTGTGACTGAACTTCAGCCAAAACGGTACACGATAGCATGACAATTTTAGGCCCACCTTACTCATCATTGTACTTTAGTGATAATGCAAGCAGTTTTATTCAAATCGGTCTTATATTTTTAAAGTTATTCACATTTTAAAGTTAAAAAGTTGGGGAGGGGGAGGGGAGGAGGGAGGGGGGGGGAGTGGGGGAGAAGGGAGAGGAGAGAGGAGAGGGGGCGGTTGAGGAGAGTGGGGAGGGGGGGAGGACAGGGTGCTGCACCAATGCAGGAGAGGTTTGGGCCCAATGGGTCCACTTTGTCTAGTTAAAACTAAAACTTGAGGAAAGACTCTATGGCTCTACAAGACCTGGTAGAAGTATCCAAATCTATGAGAGGCACAGATGGGGTAGACAGCCATAACGCTTTCCCCAGGGTGGAATTGTCAAAGACTACAGGGTGTAGCTTTAAGTTGAGAGGGACAAAGTTCAAAGGAGATGCACAGGGCAAATATTTTACACAGAGGGTGTTGAGTGCCTGGGAGAATCATGGTGGTGGAAGCAGATATGATAATGATGTTTGAGAGGCTTTTAGATAGGCTCATGGATATGCAGGGAATAGAGGGATGTGGATTATGTAGAGGCAGAGGAGATGAGTTGATTTTGGCATCATGTTGGCATGCATATTTTGGGCCGAAGGGCCTGTACCTGTGCTGTACTTGCTTCTATAAGCTTCATCTGCTGGTTACCAGGTCCCACCATAGCCTTCCCTGCTCTATGCTACAACCTTGCCAGCTCAACAACTGCCACTATCCCCCTTGTCCCAGTCCTACCATATCCCTGCCTCCAGCATTGCATGTCACTCCTCACATCTGTACTTATCTAACACTCTTTTGTCTCATTTTCACCTCTAGCCTTTGTCACTTACTCCACCCATCTGACAATCAAAAACTCCCCTCTCCTGTATCCACCTATCACTTGCCAGGCTTTGTCCCACCCAAGCTAGGCCACTCTCTGTGGGCTGGTCCCAGAGGCCGATCTGCAATCACGCTTTACAACCGCTCCACTCTTTTAAACCTCCACTCCAACTGCAGCATTTCTTTGTTTAACTCTGTGGACGGCTCGATTGTAATCATATATAATCTTTCTGCTGACTGGTTAGCATGCATCAAAAACCTTTACACTGCAGGAAGGAACTGCAGATGCTGGTTTAAACTGAAGATACACACAAAATGCTGGAGTAACTCAGCGGGTCAGACTGCATCTCTGGAGAGAAGGGAATAGGTGACGTTTCGGGTCGAGACCCTTCTTCAGACTGAGGGACTGACCCGCTGAGATACTCCAGCTTTTTATGTTTACCTTTTCACTATACCTCAGTACACCTGACAAACTAAACTAATCCTCCCTTTTGCAGCTTTCTTCCCCCACTACTCCTATCAGTCTGAGGAAGCATGCTGCCTGACCTGCTGAGTTACTCCAGCACTTTGTATCACTTGATTAATTTGCCAGCTTGCCCATGGCAGCATGAAGTGTGGATGGAGTCGATGGTGGGGCGTCTGGTCTATATAATGGACAGGTCTACATCTACAACTCTCTGTAGTTTCTTGTGGTCTTGGACAGAACTGCTCCCAAAGAAGGCCGTGACGAATCCCTTATGGATGGTTCCCAGGAGTAGAATCCTTACCCAAAATAGAGACTACCCGTATCTCTGTATGTCAAATCTAGCCTCATAACACTCCTGCAAAGCCTCGCAGGGCACTTTACTGTATTAGAGGCAACTACTGCTGGAGTAGTGATTGGTAACATGACAATGCCCTCCACATTTAAAACCTTTTGCAGCAATTGGTTTGGTTTAGTTTAGTTTATTATTGTTATGGGTATCGAGGTACAGTGAAAAGCCTGTTGTTGAGTGCTATCCAGTCAGTGGAAAGACTGTACATATTTACAATCAAGCCACCCACTGTGTACATATACAGGATAAAGGGAATCACCCTTGGTGCAAGTCCAGTAAAGTCCGACTGAAGATAATCTGAGGGTCTCCAATGAGGTAGATGGGAGGTCAGGACTGTACACTCGTTGGTGAGAGGACGATTCAGTTGCCTGATAACAGAAGGAAAGAAACTAAGGTCGTAAGGAATAGGAGAGGGATTAAGCCATTTGGCCCATCAAGTCTACTCCGCCATTCAATCATGGCTGATTTGTCTCTCCCTCCTAACCCCATTCTCCTGCCTTCGCTCCATAACCTCTGACCCCAGACACTGTTCCTGAATCTGGAGGTGTGCGTTTTCACACTTCTGTACCTCTTGCCTGATGGGAGAGGGGAGAAGAGGGAGTGACTGGGGTGAGGCTCATCCTTGATAATTAAATAATTATTATTTGTGTGAGGTAGAACATAAATCTTCCTATAAAATCCCATCCCCTAACCCATTCACTTTAAAACTAGGATTAAGAATTGGAAATATTTAATTTCAGGATTGTTTTGATACCCCTAAAAAGAATTTAATAAGAAATTAGCCGGAAGTGTTTCCTTCTTGTCTCCAGGTTTCCTTCTTTCTTCTTTCTTTCTTTCTTTCCTTTTTTATTTTTTTATTTTTTGTATCTTTCTTCTTCTCCCTTTTCCTCTTTTTTCTAACTGGGGGGTGGGGGGGAGGGGGGTTGTGGGTGGGGAGATAATACAGAACAATACAAGTATAATCAAATTTAAAATGTATAATCGAATTTATAATGTAGGTACCATCGCGTACTATGAGTTCATACATGTATTTGTTTTGTTAAAATTTAAATAAAATTCATTAAAAAAAAAAAAAAATCCCATCCCCTCAGGTAAAGCTGTATTCAAAGGGCAGCCAAAAATTCCACAGCAATGCTTCACACTCAAGTAAGAACAGAACACAGAACTGTAAAGACCAGGAACAGGCCCTTCAGCCCACAATGTCCACTTGAAATCTCCTTGCAACTATGCCCCTTTTTCATGCAATGCTCTTGCACATAGGACATATGTGGGTAGAAATTGGCTTCATGCGAGGAAGCAGAGGGTGATGGTGGAAGTTTGCTTCTCGGACTGGAGGCCTGTAACTAGTGATGTGCCACAGGGCCCTGAATGTCTGTGTCAAACATGATGCCAGGACAATATCTTATCTACCTGCACATAATCCATATCCCTCCATTCCCTGCATATCAATACTTAATAAACATATCATATCAATAAACCCATCTTGAATCTTGAATCCTATCCAAAATCCACTATTGTGGCTGTGGTTTAAATAACACTATCATACCCCCTTCCACTACCAAGCACTCACCGCCCTCTGTGTTAAAACGTTGACCCCCACATCTCCTTTAAACTTGGTCCCTCTCACCTTAAAGCTACGCCATCCTCTCACCTTAAAGCTATGCCCTCCTCTCACCTTAAAGCTATGCCCTCTAGTAAGTTTGTATGTTACAATCATAAAACATAATGCAAGTGTTTTGGCTTTAATTGTAAATTCCAATTTTTAACTTTTAAATGAATAGTGAAGTGATTCCCATAAAGTGATTCCCTCACAGAAACTGCCAAACTCTGTTTTTCTCCAGAGATGCTGCCTGACCCGCTGAGTTACTCCAGCATTTTGTCTATCTTTGGTATAAACCAGCTTCTTAGTTTAGTTTACTTGAGAGACACAGCCTTTGGCCCAACGAGTCCGCACATACCCTAGCACTATTCGACACATGACGGACAATTTACAACGTTTACCAAAGCCAATTATCCTGCAAACTTACTGTAAATAGTTTTATTGTGTTTATACCAGTGTGGTGCCAAACTCTGATGGTGGCAGTATGAGCATATTGACATAGTAAACATGCATATGGAATACCATACATATGGACTGAATTTAGATTTATACGAGGCACCTCTAATAACGCTCAGAATGTAATAAATATCACAGACAGACTTCTGGAAACACACAAGGTGGAAACTATTTTGTCATTCCGATACAATAGTTTGCCTTGTCTTATCTAAAGAAAAACATTACGCAAAACTTTATGGATGTTAACTAAGTCACTTAAACCAAACATTAAGCCCTTGTGTCTGCATATAACACCAGCTGTTTCTCACTAATTTCATTTTCTCACTATTTAGTTTAGTTTAATTTATTGTCACGTGTACCAAGGTACAGTGAAAAGCTTATTTTGTTGCGCGATATCCAGTCAACGGAAAGATTATACATGATTACAGTCGACCCGTCCACAGTGTACAGATACAAGATAAAAGTAATAACGTTTAGTGCAAGATAAAGTCCAGTAAACTCCGATTAAAAATAGTCCAAGGGTCTCCAATGAAGTAGATGGTAGCTCCGGACTGCTCTCTAGTTGGTGATAAGATGGCTCAATTGTCTGATAACAGCTGGGAAGAAACTGTCCCTGAATCTGGAGGTACGTCTTTTCTCACTTCTGTACCTCTTGCCTGATGGGAAAGGGGAGAAGAGGGAGTGACCGGGGGGGGGGGGGGGGGGGGGGAGGGGGAGACTGGTCCTTGAGCATGCTGGTGGCCTTGGCATTACAGCAGCATGTCCCATCTGGACTGTCAAACTAATAAACTCCCACGGCTTGTCCTTGCAGTTTGCCGAGGCATTTGCGGAGGGAGATTGTGTGTGGGGAGCAGAGAGAGGGGATGGGGATATTTGAAGCAAGCAGATGTGGGCTGCCACACTATCGCAAGGAAATAATATCTATTTTTTCACACACCAGCACATCAAAGTAAAGCCAGATGCCAGAGGAATTCTTAAAAATAAGGACGTTATCAACAATCTCCATGCATTTCTAACAGGAAATAGCAATTAGCTGCAGTTTTAGTTTTAGAGATATAATAATGCAGAAACAAGCCGTTTGGCCCACCGAGTCTGCACAGCCCAACGATCACCCCATGCACTAGTTCTATCCTGCACACAGGGGACAATTTGTAGAAGCCAATTAATCTGCAAACCTGCATGTCTTTGGAGTGTGGGAGGAAACTGGAGCATCCGGAGAAAACCCACGTAGTTACAGGGAGAACATACAAACTCTGTGCAGCCAGTACCCGTAATGAGGTTCGAACTCAGGTCTCTGGCGCTGTAAAGCAGCAACTCTACCGCTGCCTCACCGAGCCGCTCACAATTCTTAAAGGTTACCTTAGTTCTTAAAGGTTACTTTTTCCGCAATGAGTTACTTTTTCAACAGAAGACTACAGATTTAAGTCACAAAAACCTGAGGGCAAATTTACAGTGATGAGTGAATGCCTATTAGATTAGAAGTTAAATCAAATGATTCTTAGTTTAGTTTAAGAAAGTATAAGAAAATAACTGCAGATGCTGGTACAAATCGAAGGTATTTATTCACAAAATGCTGGAGTAACTCAGCAGGTCAGGCAGCATCTCAGGAGAGAAGGAATGGGTGACGTTTCGGGTCGAGACCCTTCTTCGGGCTGAAGAACCCATTCCTTCTCTCCTGAGATGCTGCCTGACCTGCTGAGTTACTCCAGCATTTTGTGAATAAATACCTTGGTTTAGTTTAGTTCAGAGACACAGTGTGGGAATAGGCCCTTTGGCCCACCGAATCCACGCCAACCAACAAACACCGTACATTAGTTCTATATTATCCCAGTTTTGTATCCTACTCACTAGGGGCAATTTTACAGAAGCCAATTAACCTATAAATTTGCATATCTTTGGGATGTGGGAGGAAACCGGAGAACCCGGAGAAAATCCACAGGGAGAATGTGCAAACTTTGCACAGACAGCTCCCTTGATCATGATCGAACCTGAATCTTTGGCGCTGTGAGGCTCTCTTGAGTGGATGTAAATGAACCCATGAGACTCCCCTTCAGAACAGACGTGGGTCCTGTGTTCAGGACAATTTGGTTGACGAAATTCCAGTGCGCAGTTCTGGTCAGCCTAGGGCTGGTAGAGCTGCTGCCTCATTGTGTCAGAAGCCTGGGTTTGATCCTGACCTCAGGTGCTGTCTGTGTGGAGTTTGACGTTCTCTTCAATGACCGCGTGTAGTTTCCTCCATGCACTCTGGTTTCCCCCCACATCCCAAAGACGTGCGTGTTTGTAGGTTAATTGGCCGAGTTAAAATTGCCCCTGGTGTGTAGGAAGTGTGTAAAAAAGTTGGATAACATGGAACTCGGGTGAATGGGCGATCGATGGTCGGCGTGGAATTAATGGGCCGAAGGGCTTGTTTCTATGCAGCAACACTATTGGAGATACTCGTACTATCTTTAATCGGACATTACTGGACATTATCTTGCACTAAATGTTATTGCCTTTCATGTTTTGTTCATGTATCTGTACACAGTAGATGGCTCGATTGTAATCATGTATAGTCCTTCTATTGTCTGGTTGGCACACAACAAATCCTTTTCAATGTAACTCGGTACATGCGAAAATAAATGACTAGACTTTTAGAAGGGAGATGCGGTTGCTCTAGAGTGATGAGGAGTTTCACCAGGATATTGCCTGGATAGCTGCAGTACTTCCTAGTTATGGGGAGAGATTGGGCAGGGTGGGCTTGTTGTCCCTAAAGCGAAGGTAGGTAAAATAGGTAGAGGTATATAAAATGATAAGAGGCATCGGTCGGAGGATCGCCAGATTCATTTTCCAATGGTTGGGGTGTCAAAAATAAGAGGCCATTGTTTCAAGGTTTATTAGTTTCGAAATACAGTGGGAAAACAGGCCTTTTAGCCCACCGAGCTCACGCCGACCATCAATCAACCGTTCACAACAGTTCTATGTTATCCCACTTTCTCATCCACTCCCTACGCAGTAGGGGGCAATTTACAGAAGCCAATCAACCGACAAATCTGCACGTCTTTGGAGTGTGACAAGGAACTGCAGCATCCAGAGAAAACCCACGCGGTCACAGGGAGAACGTAAAAACTCCATACAGACAACCCCCCTAGTCAGGATCAAACTCAGGTCCCTGGCACTGTGAGGCAGCAACTCTACCACTGCGCCACTGCGCGGCCCCAATTTAGATGGACAAAAAGGTCAGCATGGATCTGATGGGCTGAAGGGCCCATTTCTGTGCTGTACAACTCCATGATGCGGTAAACAGTGCATTAAAGCTTATCTGGTCATTGCCACATCTCGTCCCATGGGAACCTTCTGTGCATTAATTGGCTGCTATATTCCCTGGACTATAACAATGGCAACAACATAAAAGTTTCAACGGTGGTAAAATGCTCTGGAGTGCCCTGAGATGGTGAAAAGGGCTGTACAACACCTCATTTTTTTTTCAGGAGTGTAAAATCAGTATTTTCTTTTTGTAGACAACAAAACGTGGTCTCCGATCCAAGATGGCGCCCAACCCAGGTGACTCTGTGCGCTAGTCACAGAAGTGGATTTGCAATCATGCATTACAATCTCTCCACTCTTTTAAATCTCTACTTCAACATTTCTTACATTACACTAAACAGTATTCACGTTTTCTTTTTGCCATGGTCATAGCCATAGAGTCATACAGCACAGAAACAGGCCATTTGGCCCAACTTGGTGGTTACCAAGATGCCCCATCAAAGTTAGTCCCACCTGCCCATGTTTGTCCCATCTATATACTAAACCTCTTGTTTGTTTGTTTGTTTGTTTGTTTGTTTGTTTGTTTGTTTGTTCCTGAACTACAGCCAAAACAGTACGCGATAGTACAACAATTTTAGGCCCACCTTACTCACCATCGTCCCTTTGGTGCTAATGGAAGAAGTTTCATTGAAATTGGTGTTATATTTTTAAAGTTATACATGTTTTAAACTTTAAATCTATCACCTAGGGAGGGAGGGAGGGGGGGAGGGAGGGAGAGAGGGGGGAGGGGGGAGGAGAGGGTAGTGGGGGACGGGAGGAGGGGAGGGGAGGGAGAGGGGTTAGTGGAGGGAAGGGGAAGGGGGGAGAGGGGAGTGGGGGGGAGCACGGAGGGGGGAGTGGGGGGGGGAGAGGATGCTGCACCAATGCAGGAAAGGTATGGGCTCAACGTTGTCTAGTATCCCTCTAAAGCTTTCCTATCCATCTATCCGCAGTTCCATCCTGCACATAAATATTTTGTTAACTTGTTCAAAGCGAGTGAGATTTCTTACATTAATGTACATCTTGAAATGTTGTTTCTAAGGTTATTTTTTTGTGAACTGCATTGGTGGGTCGGGAGATTGGGCAAGAACAGCAGATTTCCTTTCGTGAGTGAACCAGATGGAATTTTACACAGCCCACTACTTCCATGGGACCTTATTTGAAATAAAAATCTCATGCCCATATAATTACTTGCATTTAAAGCTCCCAGCTGCTCTGAAGGGTCAGAGGCACAGTGGCAGTGTGGTTAAGTTATTGGACTTGTGGCCATGTTTACGGACAATTGATTTTTAATTTTTTTGCAGGATTTTAGAGGTACAGCACTTAAACAGGCCCTTCAGCCCACCAAGTCCACGCCGACCAGCGATCACCCCGCACACTAACACTGTCCTACACACTAGGGACCATTTACAATCTTTATCGATGCCCGTTAACCTACAAACCTGTACGTCTTTGGGATGTGGGAGGAAACCGGAGGACCCAGAGAAAACCCAGGCGGTCTCGGGGAGAACGTACAAACTCTGTTCAGACAGCACCCGTAGTCAGGACCTAACCCAGGTCTCTGGCACTGTAAGGCAGAAATTCTACCACTAATTGTTCTCCGGATGGGAGTTCACACCACACCACACCACACCACAGTAGCAGATGAAATTTAAATAAATCTGTTTTATTATTTTAAAAAAGCTTGTCACAATAACAGTAACATGAAACGACTTTACTGCCCAAATCCCACAAACCAGAATCCGCAGTTCCTTCCTACGCATTAATATTCCACGACCGAGAGAAATAGACGGAGCAAAGAATTACTACAAGAGATTAATGTGAACAATGAAGGTGGCACAGTGGCACAGATGTATAGTTGCTGCCTTACAGCGCCAGACACCTAACATCAATTCTGACTACAGGTGCTGTTCATACAGAGTTTGTACGTTCTCTCTGTGACGTATGGATTTTTGGGTGTTCCCACATTCCTTAGATGTACAGATTTGTAAGTTAGTTGGCTTCAGTAAATTGTAAATTGTCTCTAGTGTGTAGGATAGTGCTAGCATACGGGATGATCGCTGTGGAGGAGAGAACTAGTGTACGGGTGATCGATCGCTGGTTGGTTGGCACAGACTCGGTGGGCCGAAGGGCCTGTTTCCACGCTGCATCTCTAAAACCAAAATTCACTGAAAATATATTGCGTATCGTGTGTTGTGAAGGATGGCAGTAAGCTTACAGCAGTAATTGAATCTTGGGTTTCTGGTGACGGACATGAACCACTGGTGCTACATGTCTGTGGTTTATGATATTATCAAGTCAAGTCAAGTCAATTTATTTGTATAGCACATTTAAAAACAACCCACGTTGACCAAAGTGCTGCACATCTGACTAGGACCACTCAATTGAATTACTGTCTTGTAACCCATTGCCATGCCTCAAGTTTCATTATCTGGATCCAGCTTCTTCTTAGTTAGTCCCCCAGGAACAAGGGGCCCTCGCCTACACTTCAGTTCTGTGGGTTCTCATTGACCGATGAAGCTAATGTGGAGGGATGCATACACTCCCACAGTGATGGGGAAGGAGGTGGGTCATTTGTGAGATGCTGCGCTCCAACTGCCTCTCGTGTAAGGCTTCTGCACAGATGCAAGGAACTGCAGATGCTGGTTTACAATAAAAAGACACAAAACAAGTGCTGGAGTAAATCAGCGGGTCAGGCAGCATCTCTGGCGAACGTAGACAGGTAATGTTGTGGGTCAGGACCCTTCTTCAGACTCAGACTATTGGTCTGAAGAAGGGTCTTGACCCGAAACATCATCAGTCTGAGGAAGTGTCTCGACCCGAAACGTTATCAGTCTAAAAAAGGGTCTTGACCCGAAATGTCATCAGTCTGAAGAAGGGTCTCGACACAAAACGTCACCCATTCCTTCTCTCCAGAGATGCTGCCTGTCCCGTTGAGTTACTCCAGCATTTTGTGTCTATCTTTGGTCTAAAGAAGAGTACTGGCCCAAAAGATTTAATAGGAACCAAATGTTATTCCCTTTAACCTGTATCTGTACACTGTGGACGGCTCGATTGTAACCATGTATTGTCTTTCCACTGACTGGATGGCACGTAACACAAGCAGCTTTTCACTGTACCTCGGCCCTTGTGACAATAAACCAAACAGAGCAGCATATCATCCACCGATATGGATAAGCCTCCAACAACAATTCCACACTTGGATAGACAACTGGATTAACAAACGCCTGACATTTTCTCACAGTCCGGCCGTTTCGCAAAGCAGATCAATCAGGGGGCCTCGGTGTTGAGGGTTGATGAAGATTAAGTGAAGGGGACTGACTGTAGCTTCCTTTCCGCCTTGGCTCACTCATTAGTGCAAGCATGGAGATGCCAATTAACACCAGAGAGCGTTGAATGGGGCTGGCCGCACAGGGTTCTCCAGACACCCAGCCTCCCGACACCGACTCACAATTAAGGGGACAAATTGGAATGAACTGTTGCATGAAAAGAGTTTGAAACACGCAACACCTGACCTCTCCGTGATCTGTCTCGGATCGCAGAGAGTGAGAAAAAAAAATCTGTGAAAAGAAACCGCACTCTGGAATGTTTGTTAGATTTAACAAAAACGCGCACACGATAATTGATGGCAATTAAGAGGGTGGCAGCAAAGTGACCTCCGATGATAAAGGACACAAAGTGCCGGAGGAACTCAGTGGGTCGGGCAGCATTACTGGAGAACTATCTGGAACGGGTGCAGAAAGGGATTAACCAGGATGTTGCCAGGAATCGAGGGCCCGAGCTATAGGGAGCTTGGGCAGGTTAGGACTTTATTCCTTGGAGCACAGGAGGCTGAGGGATGATCTTTTAGAAGTGTACAAGATCATGAGAGGAATAGATAGAGTGAATGCACAGTCTTTTACCCAGAGTAGGGGAATCGAGAGCTCAAGGACATAGGTTTAAGGTGAGGGGGAAAAGATTTACATGCTGTTATAGCATCTGCCTCAACTACGTCTTCTGACAGTATGCCCAGACCACACTTTGAGTAAAAATGTTGCCACTCAGGGTTGTATCGCTACTCTCCCCTTAACCCTATGTCCTCTGGTTCTTGATTCTCCTTCTCTGGGTAGAAGACTGCATTTACCCTGTATATACACTCATGATCTTGTACACCTCATTCAGATCGACAGGAAGCATTCTGGAATGGATCGAATTTTAAAAGATGGCAACCAGATGAGTTTGAATCCAAGTCAACAGCAGGAAGGGATATTAAATTCAAGTAATTAAACAAATCTGGAATTTCAAAAAATATTTAGTACTAGTATCTTCAAATACAAATCCATGAAAATTGTTGTAGCAACCCGGCTGGTTCACTCATGCTCAGGAGAGTTTAGTTTAGTTATGTTTAGAGATACAGTGCTGAAACAGGCCCATCGGCCAACCGAGTCCAAGCCGACCAGCGATCCCCGCACATTAACACAATCCTACACACACCGGGGACAATTTACAATTTTACCAAGCCAATTAACCTACAAACCTGTACGTCTTCAGAGTGTGGGAGGAAACCCGAGCACTCGGAGAAAACCCAGGCAGTCACAGGGAGAACATACAAACCTCTGTACAGACAGCACCCGTAGTCAGGATCGAACCTGGTCTCTGGCATTGTAAGGCAGCAACTCTACTGCTCCATGACTGTGCCGTCCTGTGAGTCACTACGACTCTAATATAAAGAAATAGATATGGGGAATAGATAAAGAAGAAGATAATAATGTGGGGACTAAATCTTTTGTGTGGACAGAAGATTGGCTGGAAACAAAACATAGGCGCAACCAATCTTCTGGTTAACAAGATGATGCTAATTTTGCTGATAACTCTACCACTGCGCTACTGTGCCTCCATTAAGAGTCAAGGGTGTGTAATTGCCATATGTACAAACAACGGAACAATGAAATTCACATTTGCAGCGGCTTAACAGGCCTGTAAATGCAACAACCCACAGAAAATATAGAATATTTCTTAATAACGTTTAATAAATTAACAACTGTAATACAAGTGCAAAAACCCCCACAAAGTTCCTAGTGCAATCAAAGACACATTCGAAAATGTTGATAGTTGCAGAGGTTAGCGTTGCACTATTGTGCCTCCCCAAATAATTGCCTGAGCTACTGGGTGTTAGGTGTAGAAGATAGCACCGTTTCTGTGGTACTAGCTCTATCAGTATAAAGTCATAGAGTCATACAGCGGGGAAACGGGCCCTTCAGCCTAACTTGCCCACACCGACCAACATATCCTATCTACACTAGTTCCACCTGCCCCCATTTGGTCCTATACCCTCTAAACCTATCCTATCCATGTACCATGTACCTATGCTTAATGTTTTCTAAACATTGTGATAGTACCTGCCTCAACTACCTCCTCCAACAGCTCGTTTCATACACCCACCTTTTTTGTAAAAAAGTTGCTCCTCAGGTTCCTAATAAATTTCCCCCCTTCACCATAAAACTATGTCCTCTGGTTCTCAATTCCTCTGCTTGGGGTAAAATACAGTACATTTACCTCATCTATTCCTCTCATATTTCTTAAACGTTGCGATAGTACCTGCCCCAACTACCTGCTCCGGCAGCTCGTTCCATACACCCACTGCCCTTTGTGTAAAAAAGTTGCCCCTTAGGTTCCTATTAAATCTTTCTATCCCCTCACGCTAATACTATGTCTTCTGGTGCTCCATTCCCCTACTTTGGCTAAAATACTCTGTGCATTTACTCCATCTGTTCCTCTCATGATCTTATACATATGCGAACCATGATGGGAAAAAACACAAGGGAAAATAATTCCTGTCTTCCCCACAGAAACAGTCCCCCTGACCCGATAGCTACAGACGCAATAGTGCCACAAAGGAGTCACGATCCTGCAACATCTGGAGACGCAGAGGAACTAATGGGACCAAAATAGACCCTGAATGGTCAGAAAATGTGCAGAGAAGCCACAGAGGTCTCAGTGGTGTTACAAAGCTGGTGAAATCAAGTAAATTCATGTAACAGTGAATACACAATCATACTTTACATTACAAAGGTGAGTTTATAAGAGGTGGTTTTACAAGGGATGGTTAAAGGGGTGCTTTTCCACATCAAGGGTGGTGGGTGTATGGAACGAGCTACCGGAGGAGGTAGTTGAGGCAGGTAGTATTGCAACATTTAAGAAACATGTAGACATGGTACATGGATAGGATAGGTTTACAGAGATGTGGGACAAATGCAACATAGCTCGTTTTGTTTTTGGACTGGACAAACGGATTATTGCTGTACAAAGAAAGTCCCATCTGTACCCACAGCGGACCAAGGCAGACAGCATTTCACCGCAGTGTGATTTTGTTTAGTTTAGTTTAGAGATATAGCGCAGAAACAGGCTCTTTAGTCCACCGAGTCCACTGAGTCCACGGCGACCATCGATCCTCGCACTCTAACACTATCCTACACACAGTTGGGAACATCTTCCTTGCTAAAATCTCAGTGTGTTGAACAGCTGCCAACATTCCACTGAAAACATTAACATGATCTGCAATCCCTTTTATTTGAAGAGTTTTGTTGTTCTGCCGACTGTTTCGAGTGTCATTACACTCATTTTAATTATATTCGCAGGAGCAGTTCCCATTGTGAGGAGCAATTCATGCAGAATATTACTGGCGGGTTTCCAACAGAAATCAAAATTGTCAGATGGTATGGGTGGGGTGGGGGGGGGGGGGGCGGGGGAGGGTTGGGGCATCAGGAAGTGAAGATTTTAAGTGTCATTCCTTCCTTATTTTTTAAATTAGCTGAACAAAAAATAAATTGCAAGCCAACAGGTTCATGCAGAAGCCCAAGCACGTTCTACCATCAACTGCTGAAAATGCATCCCTGCTGCAAATATAATTGCGATAAGTTAATGGAGGTACATTGCAATTCTGAAGAAGGGTCTCGAACCGAAACGTCACCTATCCCTTTTCTCCAGACATGCTGCCTGACCCGCTGAATAACTTGAGCATTTTGTGTCTATCTTCGGTGTAAACCAGCATCTGCAGTTCCTTCCAACACATACATTGAAATTCTGCCCAGTTTCAGACCATCGCGTGATGCAGTATAGTTGGGAACTGCTCCATCCAAGACCGCAAGAGATTGCAGAGAGTTGTGGACGCAGCCCAGACCATCACGCAAACCCACCTCCTTCCATTGACTCCATCGACACTTCACGCTGCCTCGGCAAGGCCAGCAGCATAATCAAGGGCCAGTCTCACCCCGGTCACTCCCTCCTCCCCTCTTCCCTCTCCCATCAGGCAAGAGGTGCAGAAGTGTGAAAACGCACACCTCCAGATTCAGGGACAGTTTCTTCCCAGCTGTTATCAGGCAACTATCAGGCATCAGGCATCCTATCATCAACTAGAGAGCGGTCCTGAGCTACTATCTACCTCATTGGAGACCCTTGGGATATCTCTAATCGAACTTTACTGAACTTCACCTTGCACTAAACGTTATTCACTCTATCCTATATCTGTACACTGTGGAGGCTCAATTGTAATCGTGTACAGTCTTTCCACTGACTGGATAGCACGCAACAAAAAGCTTTTCACTGAACCTCAGTATACGTGACAATAAATGAAACCATACTAAACTAAGCTAAATCTGCAGATGTTTCAATCGCCTTTCAACAGATATGGCATCAGAAAGGTTCATTACAAACCATCAAGATTTTTTGCACGTCAAATAAATCTCAAGCATCTGCTGAAACCTCAGTTGGGCAAACACTCCCAGACAGAGGAACTGAGGGCTGGCCAAGCTAGGTTTTCCATCGAGGAACCCAAATTTTCCACCACCCATAACAGAATTAGAAATAGGTGTCACCTGCCCTCTCCCACATTCCACCAGGGATCCAGCACAACATTTACTTTGGCTTATCTTCAGCAGCCCTTGAAATGTATAAAGGTAACTTCTCTCCAGAGATGATGCTTGGCCTGCTGAGTTACTCCAGCTTTCTGTGTCTATTAAAGGTAAATCCATCAGGTGAAACAAGAAGCTGCAATTAGCTAACAGTTGAAACACAACTACTCTGCTTGGAGATACCAAATTAGACTGCAGACAATTGAATGCTTTATAATACATAAAGTCGCAGAGTCACACAGCGTGGAAACAGGCCCTTCGGCTCAACTTGTTGATCAACGTGCCCCATCTACACTAGTCCCACCTGCCTAGGTTTGGCCCATATCCCTCCAAATCTATCCTACCCATGTACCTATCTAAATGTTTCTTAAATGTTATGAGAGGTAATGTTGTGATCGTGCCTGTTAAATGTTATGATAGGTGCATACAGCACAGAAACAATCTTTCGACCAACTCGTCCATGCCAACCACGATGCCCCATCTAAGCTAGTCCCATGTTCCCACATTTGGCCCTTATCCCTCTGACCCTTTCCTAGCCCTATACCTGTCCGTGTGCCTTTTAAATGCTGTTATAGCACCTGCCTCAACTACCTCCTCTGGGAGCTCGTTCCATACACCCACCACCCTGAGTGAAAAAGGTTCACTCAGGCTTCCATTAAATCTTACAAACTTGCAGATACTGGTTAATACACAAAAGGATACAAAGTGTTGGTGTAACTCAGCAGGTCAGGCATCATCTCTGAAGAACGTGGATAGGTGACGTTTCAGGTTGAAACCCTTCTTGAGAACCCGAAAACGTCACCTACCCATGTTCTCCAGAGATGCTGCTTGACCTGCTGATTTAGTCCAGCACTTTCTTGCCCTTTCCGAATAAACCTTTCACCTCTTCCCTTAAACCTACGTCCTCTGCTTCTTGATTCCCCTACCTGTTTCTATATCCTGCAGTGCCATCATTATTCAGGAGCTTACAAACAACACCATTCAATATAGTCAGCCACTTTACCCAAGGTCAGGGTCGAACCTGGGTCTCTGGCGCTCTGAGGCAGCAGCTCTACTCGCTATGCCATTGTGTCGCCCAATATTTTTTATAATTTTATTGTAGTACATTAGAATTCAACAAGATTCAGAATGCCGCTATATATCGTCGAGACCAAGCGCAGACTGGGCAATCATTTCACTGAACACTTACGCTCAGTCCACCTTAGCCTACACAATCTCCCGGCGGTCAAACATTTTAACTCCCCTTCCCATTCCCATATTGACCTCTCTATCCTGGGGCTCCTGCACTTTCAGAGTGAAGCTAAACGCAAATTGGAGGAACAGCACCTCATACTTCGCCTGGGCCGCTTACACCCCAGCAGTATGAATGTTGATTTATCTCATTTCAAGTAACCTTTACATTCCCTCCCTTACACCCCCCTCCACCGCCCACGTTATCCCACTAGTTCCTCTGTTCGCATCCTTGTATCCCTCTCATTATCATCTCTTTCCCCAGCCACCAATGGGCCATCATTGGCTCCACTCTCTCTTGCTCATCTGTTGCCGGTCCTGCTTCATTCAGGTCTTTTCTTACCTCCAGTTCTCCTCCTCCACCCCCCTCCCTCCCCCCCTACTTTCAGCATAAAGAAGGGTCCCGACCTGATACGCCTCCCACCTTTTTTCACCTGAGATGCTGCTTGACCCGCTGAGTTACTCCAGCACATTGTGCAGTTCCTATCTGCACAACAATTAAGAATGCCTCGGTTAAACAACAGATAATATTCTAACCTGGCTTGATTCTTTTAATTCAAATCTGCAGTTGAACAAAAGGTTACTGAAGTGCATCGACCCATTTTACGCTGAAAGCACTGCACATTGTTTGCGAGTTGCTAATACGCTGTTCAGTGTGACCTGGCGTAAACCAGAGCTGTACGTTAAGGTTGACAGGACTGATCCCTCATTGCCCCTGTGAGTTTAAGGGGTACAGCGGGCATGCCAATATGACAATGGACGAGACACCAGGAGTTAGGAGTTCAATTCCCAGCAGGACGGACTGTAAAAGTGAAATTAATGACCCTGGTAAACTTGCGGTCTGGCACCAAAGAAATCAACAAGGCAATAAAAGCTGCCTGATCACTGATATTCAACAGCAAAGCAACCTACTACCCATAACCCAGTCTGGCCTGCATCTAACTCCAGTTACACACTGTGTGGTTGGGATTTCACATCCTCAGGGCTGGTAAATGTTGCCTTCCTTACAACCACAAACAAATAATACGCAATCAGCCTTTCTGGGCCAGAACGCAGAAGGATTCTCACTAAGCAGAACAGTAAACTTAACGTGGGTTTCAATCTTTCACCGACATTGCGCAGCGGTAGAATGCTGCCTTGCAGCATCAGACGCCCGGGCTTGATCCTGACTACGGGGGCTTTCAGTACCAAGTTTGCAGGTTCTCCTTCTGACCGCATGGGATTTCTCCGGGTGCTCCAGTTTCCTCCCTATATTTAAAAATGACTCTCCCTCAATGGCAGCAAGACGATGGAGGTGGTAATTGACTTTAGGTTTAGGTTTATTATTGTCACGTGTACAGCGAAAAGCATTGTTTTTCATGCTTAGTTTAATTGAGTTTATTGTTACGTGTGCCAAGGTTCACTGTTGAGTTTATTGTTATGTGCCCAATGTTCTTCCAAACTATGCTATCCAAGCAGATTAGAAATGCCATACATAGATATAATCATTTCAAACTCAAGTACAATAGGTAGAGCAAAGGGGAAGATACAGAGTGCAGAATACTGTATAGTTCACAGCATTGTAACGCACTTCCAGAGATAAAGTCCAAGGACCTCAGTGGGGTAGAGGTGAATTGGTCAGTACCCTAGCTTGTACAAGGACTGTTGAGAAGCCTGTAAACAGAGAGGAAGAAACTGTTCCTGAGTCTGGTACTGCTCGTTTTCAAGCCTCTGTACCTTTTATCCGACGGGAGCAGTGAGATTTTAGATTCAGATTTAGATTTAGATTTAGATTTAGAGATACAGTGCGGAAACAGGCCCTTCGGCCCACCGGGTCCGCGCCGCCCAGCGATCCCCGCACATTAACACTATCCTACACCCACTAGGGACGATTTTTACATTTTGCCCAGCCAATTAACCTACATACCTGTACGTCTTTGGAGTGTGGGAGGAAACCGAAGATCTCAGAGAAAACCCACGCAGGTCACGGGGAGAACGTACAAACTCCGTACAGACGGCGCCCGTAGTCAGGATCGAACCTGAATCTCCGGCGCTGCATTCGCTGTAAGGCAGCAACTCTACCGCTGCGCCACCGAGAAGAAGGAATGACCAGGATGGGACAATAGTTACAGAGAAAGTGCAGACTAAAAAAAGGAGCAGGCTCCACATTGAGCTAGGTTGGAAGATGGGGACTGAAACCTAGTTCGTAGAAAGAGGTAAGTTCAACACCCATAATAAAATCAGTTACTCTCAAAAACTACAGAGAGAACAAAACAATGTATTGTACAAAAAATATTGGATTTATTCTCAGAGAAGGACTTAAAACTTACAACTAATACTAACCTGTTGTTGATGCATGTGCTTATGGTTCTGCTGCACACCAGCTGTTCACTGGAGTTATTATTAACCGGCAAACACGTACTCGATCAAAATGCCGCACGGCAACGTCAGGCCAAGATCAACACGGAGAAACAAAGAACTGCAGATGCTGGTTTATACCAAAGATAGACACACAGTGCTGGAGTAAGTCAGAAGGTCAGGCAGCATTCTGGAGTAAAAGGATGGGTGATGTTTTGGGTCGGGACTCTCCTCTCTATCAAGATCAATGTACACCCTACTTGTCGAATGCACCACCACTCCATTTTTAGATTTCATATGTTGCTTGAAACTATTTTAAAAAGATCTATAGCTGCTACATTAATGAGGGAATATGTGCATTTGACTCAAAAGAATACTTGATGTTATTGTTATTCCATTGATCGGGTCAATAAAGTCTCTGCAATCAGCAGTGATTAAACCTTTCAAGGTCTATCTTGTTTTTTGCAAATACTGTACTTAGGTGTAGTTTTAATCTATTGAAAGATGCAACATGTTACTAATTCATAGATTTTTTTTCTTGCTGGCTAGACTTCATGGTGCTCTTGATTTTTCAGATGATCAGACAACTCTGAAGTAAAACCTTTGCCCAACATTTTTACTTTTTTATCTTTGTTAAGGATTATGTACATCCACAATTCCAGATACTTAATTCCTAACAAAAAAAATCCAGTGGTCGAAGATTTAGAGTCATAGAGTCACAGCGTGGAAACAGGCCCTTCGGCCTAACTTGCCCACACTGATCAACATGCCCCATCTACACTTGTCCCACCTGCCTGCGTTTGGCCCGTATCCCTCTAAACCTCTTATCCATATACCTGTCCAAACTTTTTTTAAACATTGCGATAGTTCCTGCCTCAATCACCTCCCCCGGCAACTCGTTCCATACATCCATCACACTTTTTGTAAAAAGGTTACCCCCTCAGGTTCCTATTAAATCTGTCTCCCCTCACCTGTAACCTATGTCCTCTGGTTCTCGATTCCCCATCTCTGGGCAAGAGACTTTGTGAGTTTACTCGATCTATTCCTCGCATAATTTTGTCCATGATTTGAAGTGACATTATGTTACATTAAACAGGTGGATGTGTAGTGGTTATCTGACCTTGATTGATGGATTGAAAGATACAGCATGGAAACAGGCCTTCCGGCCCATCAAGTCCATGCCGACCATCGATCACCCTTTCATGCTATTTCTATGTCATCCCACTTTCTCATCCATTCCCTACACACTAGGGGCAATTTATAGAGGGCCAATTGACCTCCAAACCCATACGTCTTTGGAACGTGGGAGGTAACACTGCACTGCGCTGCGCCACCGTGCCACCTGCTCTGGGATTCTTTTTGGAAATCAGAGCAAGAAAATTCCGGTGCAAACGACAGCATTTTCCTTCCACGTGAGACAGAGTCGATGGCTTTTCCAAAACAAAACTCTGCGATTATGGGAAGGAGCTTTGCTAAAAGCGGGTTATTTCGAAGGTTGGTTCAAAAGCTGAAGCACAGTGGCGCAGCGGTAGAGTTGCTGCCTTACAGCGATATAGACCCGGGCTCCATTCTGACTACGCTTGAGTGTCTGTACGGAGTTTGTGCATTATCTCCGTGACCACGTGGGTTTCCTCCGGGTGCTTCGGTTTTCTCAGCGCACAGGTTTGTCGGTTAATTGTATTGGTAAAATTGTAAATTGTCCCTAGTGTGTTTAGGATAATGCTAGTGTACAGGGATCGCTGGTCGGCGCAGACTCATTGGGCCAAAGGGCCTGTTTCCATGCTTTATCTCTAAACTAAACTAAACAACAATTTTATTTCCCAACATTTATTTCAATGCACAGCGGCCTGGCCAATGGGGAACTGTACACTGGAAGCAATTTTCCATCAGCCCTTTGAGGGATGCCGATTTAATTTGTCCGAGCAGGTTAACCGATTCTGATCAACCATTGCCTCGGTTAGTACAGGAAGATGGAATCAAAGCTCCTGGCAACAAATCCACTTCAAGTGTGGAACACACAGCTGGGCACAAAAGGAACTGTCCAAATGGTTTAGCTTCAAAGAGAAGATTGTTTTCGATGTTTCTCTAACACACACACACACACACACACACACACTCACTCTCTCTCTGTCTCTCTCTCTCTCTCTCCCTTCCTCTCTCTCTCTCTCTCTCTCTCCCTCCCTCTTTCTTTTTCTCCCTTTCTCCCCTCCATGCCTCTCTCTCTCTCTCTCTCTCTCTCTCTCTCTCTCTCTCTCTCTCTCTCTCTCTCTCTCTCTCTCTCTCTCTCTCTCTCTCTCTCTCTCTCTCTCTCTCTCTCTCTCTCTCTCTCTCTCTCTCTCTCTCTCTCTCTCTCTCTCTCTCTCTCTCTCTCTCTCTCTCTCTCTCTCTAAAACACATACCTCAATTTTCTTTCTGTCTATCTCCCACCCCCTCTCCCTCATCCTCTCTTGCTCTCTCTCTTAAATACACCCACCTCATCCCCTTTCTCCCTCCCTTTCTCTCTCCCTCACACCCTCACCCCCCTCCGTCTCACTATCTCTCCCTCATCGCGCTCTCTCTCCCTCATCGCGCTCTCTCTCCCTATTTCTATTCAAAGGTTCATATTTCTGGCCACCACAACGTTTCTTGGAGATGAGGGAATGCTCCAACATATTGCAAACACCTTCTCCCCGGGCCACGAACCCTGGCCTGACGGTGGAGAGAGCGTTCCTCACGGAACACTGGTGGTGTGCTGTGTTTATAAACTCAACAATCTTTGAAGGGGAAAAATGCTCCTTCTATTTACTTCAAGGCCCTTTGGTACATCTCTAAAGGCAATTAAAATCACCGACACTTTTAATTCTAAACTGAATAAAGAGCAGCCCTCAAAGGCAAGTGGCATTCCTCTACACAAATCAGAAGTGATGTAAAGGATTAATGTACTGGCCTGGATAGAGTGGATGTGGGAGAGTCTAGGACCAGAGGGCACAGCCTCAGAATAAAAGGACATACCTTTAGAAAGGAGATGAGGAGGAATTTATTTCGTCAGAGGGTGGTGAATCTGTGTAATTCATTGCCACAAACGGCTGTGGAGGCCATCAGTGAAGATTTTTAAGGCGGAGTTGACAGATTCTTGATCAGTAAGGGTGTCAAGGGTTATAGGGAGAAGGCAGGAGAATGGGGTTGAGAGGGATGGGCTGAATGGCCTAATTCTGCTCTTACAACTTATCAACTGGTTAAATATAAAGTTACATCGGATCTATAGCACAAAACAAGCCACATGGCCTTCTCATCCTCCTCACAAACGTTCTCTCATATTATTTTGTCTAACCCTGTCCACCAACATGTATGTTTAGTTTACTTTAACGATACAGTGTAGCAGCAGGCTCTTTGGCCCACCGAGTCCAGCGATCCCCATACACTATTTCTAACCTATTAACTAGGGACAATTTACAGAGGCCAATTAACCTACAAACCCGCACGTCTTTGAGATGTGGGAAGAAACCGGAGCCACCGGAGAAAACCCACACATTCACCACGAGAAGGCACTCTTTGAATAAAATAACCTACATGCTGTGTACAGCTGGATTGTAACCACGTATGGTCTTTTCGCTGACTGGATAGCAGGCAACAAAAAGCTTTTCACTGTACCTCGATACACGTGACCATAATAAACTAAACTCCAGCATTTGTGAATAAATACCTTCGATTTGTACCAGCATCTGCAGTTATTTTCTTACACTATAATAAACTAAACTATGAGTTCTGTTTTTGAATTCTATTCTGAAATGATTCCTTAGTCTTGGTTCGGTTATATGATAGACTTATTACACATCGCTACGGTAGAACTATGTTATCATATATATACAGCCGGAAACAGGCCTTTTCGGCCCTCCAAGTCCGTGCCGCCCAGTGATCCCCGTACATTAACACTATCCTACACCCACTAGGGACAATTTTTACAATTTTTTTTACATTTACCCAGCCAATTAACCTACATACCTGTACGTCTTTGGAGTGTGGGAGGAAACCGAAGATCTCGGAGAAAACCCACGCAGGTCACGGGGAGAACGTACAAACTCCTTACAGTGCAGCACCCGCAGTCAGGATCGAACCTGAGTCTCCGGCGCTGCATTCGCTGTAAAGCAGCAACTCTACCGCTGCGCCACCGTGCCGCAATATGTTGATCTATTGTCGAAGGGAAAAGGCCCACAAAACATTCCACGGAGCCAGGTGCGCATGTTGTGCCGTTGTTTAAAAAAGGTTCTAAAAGTAAACCTAGCAATTATAGACCTATTAGTTTGATGTCTGTGGTGGGAAAATTAATGGAAAAGATACTTAGGGACAATATATATAATTATTTGGATAATCAAGGCCTGATTAGAAACAGTCAACATGGATTTGTGCCTGGAAGGTCATGTTTGACTAATCTTCTTGAATTTTTTGAAGAGGTTACCAGGGAAATTGATAAGGGCAAGGCTGTGGATGTTGTCTATATGGACTTCAGTAAGGCATTTGACAAGGTTCCACATGGAAGGTTGATTAAGAAGGTTAAATCGTTGGGTATTAATAGTGAGGTTGCAAGATGGATTCAACAATGGCTGAATGGGAGATACCAGAGGGTAACGGTTGACAATTGTATGTCAGGTTGGAGGCCAGTGTCTAGTGGAGTGCCCCAAGGATCTGTGTTGGGTCCACTGTTGTTTGTCATTTACATTAATGATCTGGATGATGGTGTGGCAAATTGGATTAGTAAATATGCAGATGGTACTAAGATAGGTGGAGTAGTTGATAGTGAGGTAGATTTTCAAAGTCTACAGAGAGACTTGGGCCTTTTGGAAGGGTGGGCTGAAAGATGGCAGATGGAGTTTAATGCTGATAAGTGTGAGGTGCTGCATTTTGGTAGGACAAATCAAAATAGGACGTACAGGGTAAATGGTAGGGAATTGAGGAATGCAGTGGAACAGAGGGATCTGGGAATAACTGTGCATTGTTCCCTGAAGGTGGAATCTCATGTGGATAGGGTGGTGAAGAAGGCGTTTGGTATGCTTGCCTTTATAAATCAGAGCATCGAGTATAGAAGTTGGGATGTAATGTTGAAATTGTACAGGGCATTGGTGAGGCCGAATCTGGAGTATGGTGTGCAGTTCTGGTCGCCAAATTATAGGAAGGATGTCGACAAAATGGAGAGGGTACAGAGGAGATTTACTAGAATGTTGCCTGGGTTTCAGCACTTAGGCTACAGAGAGAGGTTGAACAGGTTGGGTCTTTATTCTTTGGAGCGTAGAAGGTTGAGGGGGGACTTGATAGAGGTTTTTAAAATTTTGAGAGGGACGGACAGAGTTGACGTGGGTAGGCTTTTCCCTTTGAGAGTGGGGAAGATTCCAACAAGGGGACATAGCTTCAGAATTGAGGGACAAAGGTTTAGGGGTAACATGAGGGGGAATTTCTTTACTCAGAGGGTTGTGGCTGTATGGAATGGACTTCCGGTGGAAGTGGTGGAGGCTGGCTTGATTTTATTATTTAAGAGTAAATTGGATAGGTATATGGATAGGAGGGGATTGGAGGGTTATGGTCTGAGTGCAGGTAGATGAGACTAGGTCAGGGAGAATGGTCGGCGTGGACTGGTAGGGCCGGACAGGCCTGTTTCCATGCTGTAGTTGTTATATGTTATATGTTATATGTTATCAGCCCAGGTAAGGTCTGAAGAAGGGTTCCGACCTGCAACGTCGCCTATTCCTTTTCTCCAGAGACGCTGCTTCACCCACTGAGTTATTCCAGCATTTTGTGCCTAACACAGGTAAGGTCATCTTCATTGCATTTAAGCCAGCTGCTCTCAGATAATTGAACCATTCCACCAAACAACTAGAAAGCAGACCTGAGCTATTAACTACCTTTTTAGTTTTAGTTTTAGTTTTAGAGATACAGTGCAGAAACAGGCCCTTTGGCCCACTGGGTCCATGCCGACCAGCGATCCCCGCACATTAACACTATCCTACACCCACTAAGGACAATTTTTACATTTACCAAGCCAATTAACCTACAAACCTGTACGTTTTTGGAGTGTGGGAGGAAACCTAAGATTTCAGAGAAAACTCACGTGGGTCACGGGCAGGACGTACAAACTCCGTACAGACAGTACCCGTAGTCGAACCCGGGTCACCGGTGCTGCATTCGCTGTAAGAAACTCGACCGCTGCGCCACCGTGACTGAGAGACCCTCGGACTATCTTTGATCGGACTTTCCTGCACTAACAAACAGCAAATTTATTCACGTTATTCCCTTTAACCTGTTTCTGTACACTATGGATGGCTCGATTGTAATCATGCATTGTGTTTCTGCTGACTGGATGATATGCAAAAAAAGCTTTTCACTGTACCTCACTGTACGTGACACTGTACGTGACATTGTCACTGTACGTGACAATGAACTAAACTCAACTTAACTCAAAACTCAAAGGTAAGTAAGCTCCAATTACACGTAAAGAGTCATAGAGCCAGACAGCACAGAAACAGGCCCGTTAGCCCAATTCAACTGTGCCAACAACGATGCCCCATAAAAGCTCGTCCCACCTGCCCATATCCCTCTAAACCTTTCCTGACCATGTACTTGTCCAAATGACTTTTGAAAAGTTATTATTGTGCCAGCCTCATCTACTTCCTCTAGTTCCATATACCGAACATCCTCTCCGTAAATATTCGGGGCAATTCCGATCAGCCTACAAACCCACACGTCTTTGGGATGTGGGAGGAAACCGGAGCACCTGGAGAACGTACAAACTCCACACAGACAGCACCCGAGGTCAGGATGGAAAGCCGCTCTCCGGCACTGTGAGGCAGCAACTCTACTAACTGCGTCACTCTACCATCTTGATAATCCATGCCCCTCATAATCTTGTACACCTCATTAAGCCAACCTCTTACCCTTTTATCCCCCCACTCCACCCAAAAAGGGTGAGAGCCTCTTTGCTCTCTTCCATAGAAATAATGGTATTTGTCTTTCCACACTCCAGCACACTCAGGTCATCTCACTGAGACCAAATCTCAATGGGAAATATTGTCCTCAGAATCTTTGTGTTATCAGCAAAAATAGCATCATCTTGTTAACCAGAAGATTGGTTGTGCCTATGTTTAGTTCCCAGCCAATCTTCCGTCCACACAAAGGTTTTAGCCCCTACATTATTATCTTCTTCTTTATCTGTTCCCCATATCTATTTCTTTATACTAGAGTCGTAGTGACACACAGGGCGGCACAGTGGTGCAGCGGTAGAGTTGCTGACTTACAGTGCCAGAGACCCGGGTTCGATCCTGAATATGAGTGCTGTCTGTACAGAGGTTTGTACGTTTTCCCTGTGACCGCGTGGGCTTCCCCGAGTGCTCCGGTTTCCTCCCACGTCCTAGAAACATAATTGGGTTCTGTAAATTGTCCCAACTGTGCAAGATAGAACTAGTATATGGGTGATCGCTGGTTGATGCAGACTCGGTGGGTCAAAGGGCCTGTTTCCGCACTGTATCACTAAACGAAACTAAACTAAACAAAACAACCACAGAAATTGACATAAATTAGGTCATAAGTAACAGGAGTAGGATTAGGCCATTCAGCACAACAAGACTACTCCACCATTCAATCGTGACTGATCTATCTCTCCCTCCTAATCCCGTTCTCTTGTCTTCTCCCCATAACCTCTGACACCTGCACTAACCAAAAATCTATCTATCTCTGCCTTAAACATATCCACTGACTTGGCCTCCACAGCCTTCTGTGGATTTAGCTCTGGACCAGAGCTAAAATTGATTTAGTTCTGGACCAAGACCCCTGTTACCTAACTGGTTTATTTGCAATGGGAGAGGAACAGTGTTCCGAAATCCTTAACGAAGTGCCTCTGCCCCTTTAAGAGGAGTCAAGAGCCGAATGCAAGGTTACTCACGACAATAAACAGGCTGCAAGCCAGTTAATGGAGTCACTAGACACAAACACTCCTTAGATGTAAAACAACATAGAGGCTATTGATGGAGAGCAACACTGGGATATGTGTTAGGTACATCAAATATTAATATCCTGGAGTTATATTTGAAACAGATGTTGGAGTGAATAATGCATGCAACAGAATAAAAGTTGTTAAAAAAAAAACACTGAAAAACAGCCTTGTTCTTGTGGCCGCCACCAGCTGCAAGGTAGAGGACTGATCTGTTGAAGGAAGAATGGGAGGCTGGGATTCCTCAGATGCCGAGCTCTTGATTTTGGTTGCATTACCAACAGGAGCAGCTGAGAGCTTCCCCGTTTAAAGAAAACGCTAGGAGATTAACCCTCTACTTCAGATCTATCCGTGATCTACTGCAAGCTTCTGATGTTACATGGTTTTGATTAGTTTAGTTTAGTTTAGTTTAGTTTAGTTTAATTTAGTTCAGTTCAATTCAGTTCGCTGGGTGACAAAGTGGTACAGCGGTAGAATGCTGCCTCTCAGCGCTAAAGACCCGGGTTCGATCCTGTCTATGCGTGCCGTCCATGTGGACTTTGTACGTTCTCCCTGTGACCATATGGGTTTTCTCCGAATGCTCTGGTTTCCTCCAACACTTAGACGTACAGGTTTGTAGGTTAATTGGCTTTTGTAAATTGTCCCGAGTGTGTAGAATAAAACTAGTGTATGGGTGATCGATGGTCAACACGGACTCAGTGGGCCGAAGGGCCTGTTTCCATGCTGTGTCTCCAAACGAAACTAAACATTGTTCTCCAGAGAAGCTGCCGGACCTGCAGAGTTACTCCAGCACTTTGTGTCTTTTTTTGTGCACCGAGGTACAGTGTAAAGCTTTGGTTGTGTGCTAACCAGTCAGCAGAAAGACTGTACATAATTACAATCGAGCCGTCCACAATGTACAGATACAGGGTAAAGGGAGTAATGGGTGGAAATCAGAGGGCAGGCTCTCATGCAGTCCTCTCCTACTCCATGCCACTGCCCCTTCTCCCCGACCATCTTATACCCACTGAACGTGCTGCCAGAGCTCGTGCTGGAGGCCGATAGTCATAGAGTCATACAGCGTAGAAATAGGCCCTTCCCACACCGACCAACATGTCCCATCTACACTAGTCTCACCTGATTGCATTTGACCCATTTCCCTCTAAACCTGACCTATCCATGTACCTGTCCAAATGTTTCGTAAATGGTGTGATAGTACCTACCTCAACAATCTCCTCCTGCAGCTCGTTCCATACACCCAAACACTATGTGTAAAAAAGTTGACCTGCACGTTCCTATTAAATCTTTCCCCCATTCACCTGAAACCAATGTCCTCTGGTTCTTGATACTAGGGTTCTTTTACCTTATTCTAGGTAAAAGACTGTACATTTACCCTATCAATTCCCCTCATGATTTTGTACTCCTCTATAAGATCATCCCTCATCCTCCTGCTCTCCAAGGAATAAAGTCCTAGCCTGCTCAACCTCTCCCTATAGCTCAGGCTCTCGAGACCTGGTAACATCATAAAGCCTCTCTGCACCCTTTTGCACCCTTTACAGCTTGACAACATCTTTCTTTTAACATGGTACCATAAACTGAACACAATACTGTAAATGCGACCTCACCAACGTCTTATACAACTATAACATGATCCCCCCCACCCAGCTCCTTTACTCAATACTCCGACTGATAAAGCCTTTATGACCACCCTATCTACTTGTACCACTAACACAAGTTACTGTATTGTAAAACCCTCTCTTTAGATTTAGATTTAGAGATACAGCGCGGAAACAGGCCCTTCGGCCCACCGAGTCCGCACCGCCCAGCGATCCCCGCACATTAACACTATCCTACACACACCAGGGACAATTTTTACATTTTACCCAGTCAATTAACCTACATACCTGTACGTCTTTGGAGTGTGGGAGGAAACCAAAGATCTGACCTTGAGGGGAGATCCCTGTGCTTTGGCTGAGGGTCAGATGGACCGCTGAGAAGGCAAAGGAGTGACTCACTCTGATCTCCCGTTCCGTCGGGCTCGAGCCCCTCATCTTGCAGGGAGCCTGAGCGGCTTTTGATTTCTAGCAGCTGCTTTTGCACATTTGAACAAAAAAAGTATATATATTATTCCCCAGCTTGTGAGTGGATGAGAGGGGAGGAGGAGTTTGAGAGGCAGCAGTTCGTCAAAAAGAGCCTTTCTTTGGGTTTTAGTCCGTTAAATACTTTCCTCCCACTCCCCTTAAAGGGGAATGTGACAGAGCTGTGCGATCTCATGGAACACCTGATTGCCAAGGAACTATTTCCTGTGGTTTAGATCTTGCAGGGCACGCCATTGCCTTTTGTCGAACATGACTTCCATTCCCGGCACTCTGCAAGTATTTTACATTGAAATTTATCCACGTTTTTATGCAAAGTTCTTCGCTCTGCCCTATCCTGCTGCTCTGCTAACTGTAGTTAGCTGAAAGTTTAGCTTAGTTTATTATTATCATGTGTACATGTGAAAAACAATGTTTGCGTGCGGTCCAGTTAGCGAAAAGACGACATGATTGCAATCAAACTGTCCACAGTGCACACACAGGATAAAGGGAATAACGTTTAGTGCTAAATAAAGTCCAAATAAAATAGTCCGAGAGTCTCCAATGAGGTAGATGGTAGGTCAGGGTCGCTCTCTAGCTGGTGATAGGATGGTTCAGTTGCCTGATAACAACTGTGAAGAAACTGTCCCTGAATCTGGAGGTGTACGTTTTCACACTTCTGTACCTCTTGCCTGATGGAAGAGGGGAGAAGAGGGAGTGAGACTTGTCCTTGATTATGCTGGTGGCCTTGCCGAGGCAGCGTGAAGTGTACATGGAGTCAATGGAAGGGAGGATGGTTTGCTTGATGGTCTGGGCTACGTCTGCAACTCTGTGATTTCTTGCGCTGGATGGAGCTATAATGTTCCTTTGAAGGTTGAGCATGGTCCTCCTAGGATCGCTGCCCTTGCTTTTGTTCATCGAACATAGATCAGTACAGCACAGGAACAGACCTCTGACCCACAATGTCTGTGCCAAACATATGACACAACCAGCTCTTACCTTTCTGCACATAATCTATATCCCTCCATTCCTGGCACATCCATGCGCAGATCCAAAAGCTCTGAAACATCACTATCGTATCTGTGTCCACCACCATCCCTGGCAGCATATTCCAGGCACGCACAACCCCCTGTGTAAAAAAAGATGCCCTGCACATCTCCTTTGAACGTTTGTCCCTCTCATCTTAAAGATACGTATGCTCTCTAGTCTATGATATTTCCTGAGGAAAAGGCTCTGACTATCTATCCTATCTCTGCCTCTCAGAATGTTGTATACTTCTATCAGGTGCCCCCCACCACCAACCTCAGAAGCTCCGATGCTCCAGAGAAAACAATCTAAGTCTGTCCAACATCTCCTGATGCCTAACACAGTCTAATCCAGACACCATTCTTCACATCACCAGAAGGATACAAAATGCTGGAGTAACTCGGTGGGTCAGGAAGCACCTCTGGAGAACATGGATAGGTGACGTTTCGGGTCGGGACTCTTCTTCAGACCCAAAACATCACCTATCGGTGTTCTCCAGAGATGCTGTCTGACTTGCTGATTTACTCCAGCACTTACTCCAGCACATTGGACGGTGCAGTGGTAGAACTACTGTCTACCTGGGTTCGATCCTGACTACAGGTGCTGTCTGTACGGAGTTTGTACATTCTTCCTGTGACCGTGTGGGTTTTCTCCAGGTGATCTGGTTTCCTCCCACATTCCAAAGACGTAATGGTTTGTAGGTTAATTGGCTTCAGTAAAAAAAAATTGTAAAGTTGACATAGTGTGTAGGATAGTGCTAGTGCACGAGGAAATCGCTGGTCAGTGCGGAATCGGTGGGCTGAAGGGCCCGTTTCCGTGCTGTATCTCTAACGTCTAGCCAATCCCAATAATGATGCCTTATCTACTATAACCAGTCATGGTTTGTCAAAGTAATTTGTTCGCAGTTGCACTTATGGGTTTCATTCAACACAGCAGGAGACAGCAAAGACGTTCAAAGGGAAATCAAGATGGTTGTGTGGAATGAAGGGACTTCAAACACCTCAGGAAGGAAGCAGCAATGAGTAGATCCAGAATTCAGAACAGAGGCGACAGCTGTGACTGATAGCTGCCCCACAGACACGAGGCAGCACGCTCCACTCAATCAGGATACGGGTTATGGGGAGACGGTCGGAGAATGGGGTTGAGAGGGAAAGATAGAAGGTGGAGAAGACGCAATGGGCTGAATGGCCTAATTCTGCTCCTATGAATTTATGAACATTACACAACATACTTCTTAGGGATTATGCAACGTGACAGGAGGGAGTAACATAAATACTCTCCATCCCTTAAACAGATGACAGTACAGATGCACAAATACATTCATCCAATATTACTAAGTCTCACCCCGGTCACTCCCTCCTCCCCTCTCCCATCAGGCAAGAGGTACAGAAAGGTGAAAAAGCACACCTCAGGATTCAGGATCAGTTTCTTCCCAGCTGTTATCAGGCAACTGAACCATCATATATATACAGCCGGAAACAGGCCTTTTCGGCCCACCAAGTCTGTGCCGCCCAGCGATCCCCGTACATTAACACTATCCTACACCCACTAGGGACAATTTTTACATTTACCCAGCCAATTAACCTACATACCTGTACGTCTTTGGAGTGTGGGAGGAAACCGAAGATCTCGGAGAAAACCCACGCAGGTCACGGGGAGAACGTACAAACTCCTTACAGTGCAGCACCCGTAGTCAGGATCGAACCTGAGTCTCCGGCGCTGCATTCGCTGTAAAGCAGCAACTCTACCGCTGCGCTACCGTGCCGCCCTCATCCTACTACAAACAGAGCAGTCCTGAGCTACTGCCCACCTCATTGGAGATCTTTGAACTATCTTTAATCGGACTTTATCGGACTACAATGTTATATCTTTGCACTAAATGTTGTACCTTTTATCCTTTATCTGTGCACTGTGGATGGCTCTATTGTAATCATGTATAGTTTTTTTTTGACTGAATAGCACGCAAAGACGAAGCTTTGCACTGTATCTCGGTACATGTGACAATACTAAACAAAACTAAAGAGGTGCATAGTTTAGTTCGGTTTATTGTCACGTGTACTGAGATACAGTGAAAAGCTTTGTTTTTGCGTGCTATCCAGTCAGCGGAAAGACTATACGTGATTACAGTCAAGCCATCCACAGTGTACAGATACAAGCCACAGGGAATAATGTTTAGTGCTTTCACTTCCACCAGAAACCGACAGTTTTTACAGCCTATAATTGTCACCGGAGACTCCCAAGAGCTGGTCCACCTGGGACAGCAGAAAGAGATTTTTAGCCAGCATAGCTGGTGACTGTTCCTAACTTGGCATCAAGGTGGCAATACCCACACTGCACAGCAGAGTCTGGGGCAGGGACCTCAGCCCGTCTAGAAAGAAACTGGTCACCCGCATGGGCATCGGAAATGTGGATCAGATGAAAGGCAGGCTTGGAGGAGGGAGGGTGAGAAGGAGAGAGAGAACGAGAACAAGGGGAGGGAGGGAAAGGGAGAATGAGAGGGGGAGGGAGGGAAAGGGAGAAAGAAAGAGGGACGGAGAGGGAGAAAGGAAAGGGGGAGTGGAAGGGGGAGAGAATGAGAGGGGAGGAAGGAGAGAGGGGGAGAAGGAGGAGGGAGAGGGAGAGCGACGGAGAGATGAAGAGGGGGAGTGAGAAAGAGGGGGAGAAAGAAAGAAGAGGAGAGAACGATGGAGAAAAAGCTGGAAGAAATTGGGAGAAAAAGAGGAGAGGGCGAGAGAAAAGGGAAAGGTGGAGAGGGAGAGGGGGAGACAGAGGGATAGAAGGGGGTAGGGAGGGAGAGAGGGGGAGAGGGAGCGGAAGAAGGGGAGAGAGAAAAAGAAAGAGAGAGGGGACAGGGAGAGGGAGGGAGGGAGGAAGATGGAGAGAAAGGAGGGAGAGAGAAAAAGAAGAGGGGAGAATGAGGCAAGAGAGAGAGAGAGAGAGTGTGAGGGTGATAGAGAAGCAGGGAGGGGGAGGGAGAGACAGAGATTGAGTAAGGAGGGAGGAAGAGAGAGAGGGAGAGGGGGAGAGGGGCAGAAAGGGAGAAAGAGGGAAGAATGAGGAGAGAGAAAGAGGGAGGAAGAGAGAGGGACAGAAAGAGGGAGAGAGAGAGGGGAGAGGAAAAACAGAGAGATTGAGTTCCAGACCCCATAATGTTTTTCTTCGTTCACCTCCACTAATTAACATAACTGTATGCCCTCGAAGGTATTTATTCACAAAATGCTGGAGTAACTCAGCAGGTCAGGCAGCATCTCAGGAGAGAAGGAATGGGCGACATTTCGGGTCAAGACCCTACCTCAGCCTGAAGAAGGGTCTCGACCCGAAACATCGCCCATTCCTTCTCTCCCGAGATGCTGCCTGATCTGCTGAGTTACTCCAGCATTTTGTGAATAAATACCTTCGATTTGTGCCAGCATCTGCAGTTATTTTCTTACACTAACTGTATGCCCTGATGACTTGGCCACTTTGCAAGTCCTTTATGGCTGCCTTATCTCAGCATTTCATAATCTCACACACCCTCGGTTAAATCCTGCCTGCGCTTGTTCCACTTTCTCTCTCTCTCCTCGTAACTCTAACCCTTCGGAGCTGGCAGCTTCCTGGTGAACCTCCTGAGTCGCCACAAGCCAGCTCGCATACTGCTCCCAACAACTGCAGCTTGACCTTTTAAGTCTCAATTTTCAGGTCTTCTATCAGAAGAGCTGGATCACAACAATACCGCGGCACAATGTGGTTACAATGCTGTGGGAAGAATAAATCGCCTCTCCGGCTTGTGGTTAGACTTTTTTCCAGATTTATTGTGGTCACGAAGGACTCGAGGTTCCGAACCAGTGGGAGCCTTGGGCAGGCAGCGACTTTATTCCTTGGAGCGCAGGAGGCTGAGGGGTGATCTTATAGATGTGTACAAAATCATGAGGGGAGTTAATCGGAAGAATGCACAGAGCCTTTTATCCAGGGTCGTGGAATCAAGAGCAGAGGACATAGGTTTAAGGTGAGGGTGGAAAGATTTAATAGGATCCTGAGGGGCAACTGTTTTACACAAAGGTAAATGGAATATGAATAGGAATACTTTATTGTCACATGTGACGAGGCACAGTGAGAATCTTTGGTTGCATACACAATGTATACAAATAGCAGCCACCTACGGCGCTGACAAAGTTGCAAAGCACACCGGCTCCCCCTTTTGTCATCCCCCACAACAGTTCCCCCACACCAGTTCCCCATTGTCCTTTGTGTCCCCCCCCCCCACCTCCTCACACGGTCCCCACACGCCGGGTCCTCCATTGTTCCCCCCCACCTCCCTCACAGCAGTCCCCGCATGCCAGGACTTCCATTGTTCCCCCCCTCCCTCCCTCACGGCGGTCCCCGCAAGCCAGGACTTCCATTGTTCTTCCCCTCCCTCCCTTACGGCAGTCCCCGCATGCCAGGTCTTCCATTGTTCCCCCCCCCACCTCCCTCACGGCAGTTCCCCCACGCTCTCGTCGACTGTCGAACGTGGGACGACCCGCGAGGCATCGCCACTGCCAGAACGAGCTGCCAGAGGAGGTAGTCAAAGAAGGTACTAAAACAGATGCTGTCTGTGTGGAGTTTGCACGTTCTTCCTGTGACTGCATGGGATTCCTCCAGGTGCTCCGGTTCCCTCCCGCATCCCCCCTCATGTGAAACCAATGTCCTCTCGTTCTTCATTCCCCTACTCTGGGAAAGAGACTGTGCATCTACCAGATCTGTTCCTCTCATGATATTGTACACCTTGACTTTGTATACAATCGAGCCAATTAACAGTCTCTTGTTTATTGGTGAAGGAGGAAAGATTTAATAGGAATCTGGGGGGTAACGTTTTCACAAAAAAGGGCGGTGGGTGTTTGGAACGAGCTGCCACAGGAGGTCATTGAGGCAGGTACTATTGCAACATTTAAGAAACATTTAGACAGGTACATGAATAGGATTAGAGGGATATAGGCCAAACGCGGGCAGGTGGGACGAGTGTAGATAGGACATGTTGGTCAGTGTAGTGAAGGGCCTGTTTCCATACTGCATGACTCTGTGACTCTGTGACTCTATTAATCTAAACCTTGACTGTTGTTAATAGAAACTCCATTTTCGGTAAAAACCCATTTGGATTCCGCAAGTTCGATCTATGTTCAGCTCGAGACCCTGAGCGAGCAAGCGTTGCCTTCTCTGAAATGGCCAGCGCTGTCGTTTGAGACATGTGTGATAATTGCTGGCCTTTCCACTAAGCCTCGTCTCCCGCAAATGAATACTAAAAATAATTATCTGCTTTCTGCACCTGTTTCCCTCCCTGTTACTGACCTTGCTGCAAAGCCCAGCGGACCCTGGATTCCAAAGCATTACAAGACTCCCAACAATGCCACAGGTAACGCAGTAACACTTCATCCATTTGCGTCGTCAGCAGCTTAAAGTCAACCCTTTACTTCAGACGCCCTCTTTCTCCTCACTGGCTCAGGGGCGACACGGGTGGTGCAGCAGTAGATTTTCTGCCGTACAGCGCCAGAGGCCCGGGTTCAATCCTGACTACGGGTGCTGCCTGTACAGAGTTTGTACGTCCTCCCTGTGACCACCTTTTCTCCAGGTGATCCGGTTTCCTCCCACACTCCAAAGACGTGCAGGTTTGTAGGTTAATTGGCTTCAGTAAATTGTCCCTCGTGTGTCCCTGCGGCCCACAACAGGATGCCAAGTTAAGCTAATCTCCTCTGCCTGCACATGAACGGCATCATTCCTTTCCCTGCATATCCATGTGCCGATGCAAAGCCTCTTAAATGCCACGATCACATCTGACTCCATTACCACCCCTGGCAGTGCGTTCCAGGCTCCCACTGACCTCTGTTTAAAAAATAACTTGCCCCGCACATCTCCTTTAAACTTTGCCTTCCTTTCAGTAACGCTAAGGCCTCTAGTCTTTTCCACCATGGGAAGAAGGTTCTGACTGTATACCCTGTCTCCGGCTCTCATAATTATATATAGTTCTATTCTTGAGTACATGTAGCCCAGTTCTCCAGTACCAGGTAGCAATGTGGAGTCAAATAGCTTTCATGTACATGGAGCCAACAAGTGCCAGTGAAAAGAGGAGGAGTGATTTGTTGGATACGCTGGCTAATGGGGTGGAAGGTGAGAACGAGGGGGATTCTGTCCTTGTTACAAATGGGGGGAGGGGGAGCAAGAGCGGAGCTGCGGGATGTAGAAGAGGTGATTTGTTTACACCGGCGAAACCAAACGCTGGCTCGGCGATCGTTTCGCTCAACACCTTCGCTCAGTCCGTCTTAACCAACCTGATCTCCTGGTGGCTGAGCACTTCAACTCCCCCTCCCACTCCCAGTCTGATCTTTCTGTCATGGGCCTCCTCCAGTGCCATAGTGAGGCCCACTGGAAATTGGAGGAACAGCACCTCATATTTCGCTTGGGCAGCTTGCAGCCCAGCGGTATGATCATTGACTTCTCCAACTTTAGATAGCTCCTCTGTCCCTCTCTTCCCCTCCCCTTCCCAGATCTCCCTCTATCTTCCTGTCTCCACCTATATCCTTCCTTTGTCCCGCCCCCCTGACATCAATCTGAAGAAGGGTCTCGATCTGAAACGTCACCCATTCCTTCTCTCCTGAGATGCTGCCTGACCTGCTGAGTTACTCCAGCATTTTGTGAAATAAGTGCTAGTGAAAATGTACCTAAGGTTAAATACTATCTCAAAGTAGTTAATCAAGGTTAGAGTGATAGAGTTATACGGCGTGGAAAACAGGCCCTTCGGCCCAACTTGCCCCCACCAACCAACATACCCCATCTACACTAGTCCCACCTACCTGTGATTAGCTCATATCCCTATAAACCTATCCTAGCCATGTACCAGCCTAAATGTTTCTTAAATGTTGTGATATTACCTGCCACAACTACCTCCTCCGGCAGTTCATTCCATACACCCACCACACTTTGTGTAAAAAAAGTTACCCCTCAGGTTCCTATTAAATCTTTCCCCCCTCACCTTAAACCTATGTCCTCTGGTTCTCGATTCCCCTACCCTGGGCAAGAGACTCTGAATGTCTACCCGATCAATTCCTCTCATGATTTTGTACACCTCGATAAGATCACCCCTCATGGAATACACAATAGACAATAGGTGCAGGAGGAGGCCATTCGGCCCTTCGAGCCAGCACCGCCATTCAATGTGATCATGGCTGATCATTCTCAATCAGTACCCCGTTCCTGCCTTCTCCCCATACCCCCTGACTCCGCTATCCTTAAGAGCTCTATCTAGCTCTCTCTTGAATGCATTCAGAGAATTGGCCTCCACTGCCTTCTGAGGCAGAGAATTCCACAGATTCACAACTCTCTGACTGAAAAAGTTTTTCCTCATCTCAGTTCTAAATGGCCTACCCCTTATTCTTAAACTGTGGCCCCTTGTTCTGGACTCCCCCAACATTGGGAACATGTTTCCTGCCTCTAACGTGTCCAACCCCTTAATAATCTTATACGTTTCGATAAGATCTCCTCTCATCCTTCTAAATAGAGTCGGAGCAGCATTAGATTTTACATCATTTGTTCCCTCTGTTCACATTACAGCATGATCCAATATTTGGAGACTACACTTTAGAGATACAGCATGGAAACAGGCCCTTTGGCCCAGCGAGTCATGCTGACCGGTGATCACCGGTACACTAGCACTACCCTGCACGCTAAGGACAATTTACAATTTTCACCGAAGCTAATTAACCTACAAATTTTTACGTCGTTGGAGTGTGGGAAGAAACCAGAGCACCCGGAGAAAACCCACGCGGTCACAGTGAGACGTGCAAACTCCGTACAGACAGCAGCCGTGGTCAGGATGGAACCCGGGTCTCTGGTGCAGTGAGGCAGCAGCTCTACCGCTGCACCACCGTGCCGCTGAGACGTTATTGAATTATATCTGTTTGTAAAAATCCATACACTTTGGCCAATTGGGGCTCTCGTTTCCTGCTACAGTCTTATCCACAGCACGGTCTGAAATGCCATTATCTCAGAACCACGGCATCCAAGTGGAAATTGGCATCGGCAGCTCTAACCTGTCCCTGTAAAGCGATACTCCCTGACTCACTCCAGAGCACAACAATGCTGCTCTCATGCACTATATTTAGATGCAACAAGGCTCTGCCATTGCACAGAGATTACCGAGGTGAAAGGGTTCAAATATACAAGTAACACCCTCTGTAATATGCCTGCAAATGAGAGCGAAGTGAAGTGACGTGGGGTAGGGAGGGGTGGGTGGGGTACAAGCACGGAATGAGGGTGACTGGATAATCACTTGTAAAAAGATGCATCCGCGGGGTGAGAATGCGTGTGTTCAAGGTTTGTGACGGACAATACCTTTGCCCGTAACTTCAATAACGGCAACAAGATGTGGTCAAGCTGCAACGGATACAGAGAAGATTTACGAGGATGTTGCCAGGACTCGAGGGACTGTGCTGTAGGAAGAGGTTGAGCAGGCTGGGACTTTTATTCCTTGGAGAGCAGGAGGATGAGGGGTGATCTTATCGTGGTCTACAAAATCCTGTGAGGAATACATCAAGTAAATGCACAGAGTCCTTTGCCCAGAATAGGTGAATCAAGAACCAGAGGACATAGGTTTAAGGTGAGGAGAAAAAGATTTAATGGAAATCTGAGGGGTAACATTTTCACACAAATGGTGGTAGGTGTATGGAACGAGCTGCCAGAAGAGGTAGTTGTAGCAAAGTTTAAGAAACATTTGGACAGGTTCATGGTTCAGACAGGTTTAGAGGGATTTGGGCCAAATGAAGGCAGGTGGGAGTAGTGTAGATGGGGCATGTTGTTCAGCGTGGGCAAGTTGGGCCTGTTTACACACAGTATGACTCTATGAATCTAAGTCAGACTTTTTCTGAACAATACTTGAGTAATAAGAAGAAACTGTTTAGTACACATACTTTAAAATGAGTGCTAGATTTTGAATGAGTTAGTGAGGAACCAAATCATGCCTTTAGACAATAGACAATAGACAAAAGGTGCAGGAGTAGGCCATTTGGCCCATCGACCCAGCACCACCATTCACTGTGATCATGGCTGATCATCCACAATCAGTGACCCGTTCCTGCCTTCTCCCCATACCCCCTGACTCTGCTATCATTAAGAGCTCTATCTAACTCTCTCTAACTGTGGCCCCTGGTTCGGGACTCCCCCAACATCGGGAACATGTTTCCTGCCTCTAGCGTGTCCAATTCCTTAATAATCTTATATGTTTCAATAAGATCCCCTCTCATCCTTCTAAATTCCAGATTTTACAAGCCTAGTCGCTCCAGTCTTTCAACATACGACAGTCCCGCCATTCCGGGAATTAACCTCGTGAACCTACGCTGCACTCCCTCAATAGTAAGAATGTCCTTCCTCAAATTTGGAGACCAAAATTGCACACAGTACTCCAGGTGCGGTCTCACTAGGGCCCTGTACAACTGCAGAAGGACCTCTTTACTTCCAGATAACAAGTCTGGCAAGTGATAATGGTCTCCATGAGGACAGTACTAGCTTGATGAAAACTCCAAACAGAAATTCAGGCTGTGTTTTACACTACCCATGAAAGGGAGCAGTACAAACAGACTTTGAAATAAATTCTACACGGGATGTTTAGTTCAGCAGCAAAGGTCACAACACGGCAAAGCCTTAGAGCCACAGATGCAGTCTTCCATCGGATACAAGTTGCGATCAACAGCCTTCATGTAGGAGCAAGTCAAAATCTTACCTGCCAACTCTGACGGCCGCCTGCTGCAAATCTGCTGCGTTGGTCAAAGACTCTGTGAAATTCCCTCCAATTCAGTCATTCAGGAACGGGAAGACAGACCATCGCAACCATTCAGAGCTGTGGGGAAAGAGGACTTGAGTAAGAACGTAAAACTCCAGCAGTGGGAGTCAGCAGGCAGCTCTCCTGGTGAAGGCGGCTGTGTACTGATCTATAAATATTGACCTCGCCAACACTTGCTCCTCAGCACATGGCACAGGTCCCAGTTATTGTACACCACGGTATCAGCACAGAGCAGCCCTCAGCTGGAGGCAACAGATTCACACACAGCAGCAGGATGAGTCCAGTAATATCAGCACACTGCCAGGCTCACCGTGACCAGAGAGGGAGGGAGAGAGAGAGAGGGAGGGGGAGAGAGAGAGAGTGAGGGAGGGGGGGGGAGAGAGAGAGAGAGAGGGGGGGAGAGAGATAGGAAGAGACAGGGATAGGAAGAGAGAGAGAGAGAGGGGAGGGAGAGAGAGGGAGGGGGAGAGAGAAAGAGCGAAAGAGAGAGAGAGAGGGAGGGATAGAGAGAGGGAATGGGAGAGAGTAAAAGGCAGAGTGAGAGAGGGAGAGAGAAAGAGAGAGGAACAGAGAGAGGGAGAGGGAGAGAGGGAGAGCTTGAAAGGATTCAGAAAAGATTTACGAGGATGTTGCAAAGACTAGAGGGTGTGAGCTATAGGGAGAGGTTGAGTAGGCTGGGTCTCTATTTCATGGAGCGCAGGAGGATAAGGGGTGATCTTATAGAGGTGTATAAGATCATGATAGTAATAGATCGGGTAGACACACAGAATCTTTCGCCCAGAGTTGGGGAATCGAGGACCTGAAGACATAGGTTCAAGGTGAAGGGGAAAAGATTTAATAGGAATCGGAGAGGTAACATTTTCACACAGAGGGTGGTGGGTGTATGGAACAAGCTGCCAGGGGAGGTGGTTGAGGCTGGGACTATCCCATCGTTTATGAACAGTGAGACAGGTACATGCATAGGACAGGTTTGGAGGGATATGGACCAAGCGCAAGCAAAGTGGGACTAGGGTAGCTGGGACATTGTTGGCCGGTGTGGGCGAGTTGAGCTGAAGGGCCTGTTTCCACACTGTATCACTCTATGGCCCTATGAGAGAGAGGGAGGGAGGGATGGAGGGAGGGAGGGAGGATAGTGTGTGTAGGATAGTGTTAATGTGAGGGGATCGCTGGTTGGCGTGGATCCGGTCGGCCGCAGGGCCTGTTTCCGCGCTGTATCTCTTAAACGAAACTAAAAAAAACTAAATGTCATTGTTCTATCTGGGACATATGACAATAAAACACTGTTGACTCTTGATAGAGGGTGAGAATTTTGTTTAGTTTAGAGATGCAGCTTAGAAATAAGCCCTTCGGCCCACCGAGTCCACACCGACCAGCAATCTCCTTGGAGTGATTAGTTTTAGGCTTATTATTGTCACTTGTGCCGAGGTACAGTGAAAAGCTTTATTTTGCATGCTATCCAAACAGATACCGTAACTAGATCCAATCAAGTAAATCTCAGGTGTGGTAGGTAGAGCAAAGGGTAAGATACAGAATGCACAATATAGTTCTCAGCATTGTAGTTTAGGTTTAGCTATAGTTGTGGAAATCCAGCATGGAAACAGGCCCTTTGGCCCATCGTGTCCATGCCAACCGACAAACACCCATACATTTGTTCTATTCTACACACTTAGGACAATTTACAGAAGTCAGTTAACCTACAACCCTGTACGTGTTTGGAGTGTGGGAGGAAACCAGAACACCCGGAGGAAGCCAATGTGGTCACGGAGAGAACGTACAAACTCCGCCCCAATTTTTAAAAAATAATATTATTATTCATAATTTTATAATCGCTATTAAATTCCATCAGCTGTTTCTCAAGTCCTGTGCAAAAAACTTTGTAATTAATTTTCTTCCCAGCTGTTATCAGGCAACTGAACCATCTTACCAACAACTAGAGAGCGGTCCTGAACTATTGTCCACCTTACTGGAGACCCTCGGACTATCTTTAATCAGACTTCACTGCAATTTATATTGCACAAAAAGTTATTTCCTTTATCCTGTATCTGCACAATGTGGATGGCTCGATTGTAATCATGTATAGTCTTTCAGCTGACTTGATTGCATGCATCAAAAGCTTTTCCCTGTACCTCGGTACACGTGACAATAAACTAAACTAAACTAACACTAAAACTAACATCATTCGAGTGATTGAAGTGATGGAAACTGGAAAACTACAAAGAACTACAAAGGCAAGTCTTATTAAACACATTTCACATAATTTATAGAGCGGTAAATCAAAGGATGTTCCTACCAAAGACTGAATGCTTCCATTATCTCTCAAGTATTTAAAGATTATTTTACGCTCGTGAAGGAATCAGGTCAAGGATAGTATCAAACTCTCTCTCTCTCTCTCGAGTCCTATAACTTTGCTCTTTGAAAGATGCAAAGGGATTCACGGGCAACGTATTGATTATGTGTTTGCTGTCACACAAAGCATTGTGAATGGGCTAGATAGTTTTACTTTAGACTTTAGAGTAACGGAGTGGAAACAGGCCCTTCAACCCACTGAGTCCATGCCGACCAGCGATCAGCCCTTGCGTACGAACACTATCCTACACACAAGGAACAATTTACAATATTTACTGAAGCCAATTAGCCGACATTAGCATGTCGTTGGAGTGTGGGAAGAAACTGGAGCACCTGGAGAAAACCCACACGGTCACAGGAAGAACGTACAAACCACCGTACAGACACCATTGGCAGTCGGGATCAAACCCGGATCTCTGGCGCTGTAAGGCAGCAGCTCTGCCACTGTGCTGCCACATGTATAATGACCGGAGAACATGTGGAAACGTGGATCTTCATGTAAAGCCCATCTATAGGGATCATGTTCGACACGGACATTGTGGTCCGTTACTGTGCTGCACTGCTCTATGTTCCAAGAGAGGTATAGATAAGGTAGATAGTTGGAGCCTTTTTCCCCGAGATGGAATTGTTAAAGGCTAGAGGGCATGTAAGGTCAGTGGGGAGATGTTTAAAGGAGACGTAAGGAACAGGTTTTTCACACAAAGAGTGATGGGTGTCTGGAACACGCTGCCGGGGTGATGGTGGAGGCAGATACGATAGGTGTTTAAGAGGCTTTTAGATGGCATATGGAGATGTAGCGAATGGAGGGATATGGATCATCTGCAGTCAGAGGAGATTAACGTGGCATCTTGTTCAACACAAATATTGTTGGTCGAAGGGTCTGTTCCTGAGCTGTACTGTTTTATGTTCTATGTACAGGTTAGAACTAAGTCTGGAGGGCTTAGATGAACTCAGCTTCTGTAAACAATGTCTCTAGTGTGTCGGACAGTGCGAGTGTCCAAATGTCTTTTAAATGTTATTATAGTACCTGACTCAACCACCTCCTCTGGCAGCTCGTTCCATATACTCACCACCGTTTTATGCAAATCCCTTTAACAGTGTTATCCTTCCTCCAGCCCTTTAATCCTCTGAAATCACCGCACACCTCAGCCTGAACTTCCTGATTTTAACCACTCCCTAAACCTCCTCACCTCTCTTGGGGCACAGGAGGATGAGGGGTGATCTTATAGAGGTGTACAAAATCATGAGAGGCATAGATCGGGTAAACGCGCAGAGTCTCTTGCCCAGAGTCAGGGAATCGAGAACCAGAGGACACAGGTTTAAAGTGAGGGGCGAAAGATTTAATAGGAACCTGATGGGCAACTTTTTTTACACAAAGTGTGGTGGGTGTATGGAACAAGATGGAGGTAGTTGAGGCAGGTTCTATCGAACGTTTAAGAAACATTTGGATAGGACAGGGATAGGACAGGTTTAAGGGGATATGGGCCAAATGCAGGCAGGTACAACATGTAGATGGTACATATTGGTCGGCGTGGGCAAGTTGGCCCAAAGGGCCAGTTTCCGTGCTGTAAGTCTCCATGACTCTGCCTATGTTTCCTCCTTTAAGTTGCTTAAAACCTGCCTCTCAGACAATTTTGTTTTTGCCATGGTGGCACAGCAGTATAGCTGCTGCCTTACAGCGCCAGAGATCCGCGTTCAATCCTGACTATGGGTGCTGTTTGTATGTTCTCCCTGTGACCGCGTGGGTTTTCTCCGGGTGCTCCGATTTCCTCCTACACTCCAAAGATGTACAGGTTTGTAAGTTAATTGGCTTTGGTAAAAGTTGTAAACTGTCCAGAGTGTGTAGGTTGGTGTTAATGTTCGTTGGTCGGCGTGGACTTAGTGGGCCGAAGAGCCTGTTTCCGCACTGTCTCGCTAAACTAAATTAAAACTAATCTCATGAGACTCAGCAGTAATTTTCATTAAACAATGCTCCTGTGATATTTTTAGTGCTTAATTCTGTGGCTGTATATTTCACTCCAAACACCAATGAAAGGCACTGTCAGGGGTTCACTTGAGTGCAAAGATTTTCAACAGTGCACTTAGAAACTTGACATCTGTACAATAGTGACAGCTTGATTACTGAATACATAGTTTGCTTTTGCAAGTTTTGGATTACTGTATCACCGAGATAAGGGGGAAAGAAATATATTGGATTGCTGTAGACTGGGCGATGTGGGAGGGCCCAATAAACTCGTACAAATTGGAAATCTGCGTTGGTGGTTCCCAATATTAAAGATTAATCTCGACAACATGGCTGCAACTAAGAGCAGGTAAAAGTTAAACACATATTTAAAAATTGGGAACCCCAGCATTCCCTATCCCCCCCACCCCCACCCTAGTTGTCCTACTAGTTCCATTATTCACATCCCTGTATCCCTTTGTAATCGAAACATATAAGATTATTAAGGGGTTGGACGCGTTAGAGGCAGGAAACCATGTTCCCAATGTTGGGGGAGTCCAGAACCAGGGGCCACAGTTTAAGAATAAGGGGTAGGCCATTTAGAACGGCATTTAGACGAGGAAAAACTTTTTCAGTCAGAGAGTTGTAAATCTGTGGAATTCACTGCCTCAGAAGGCAGTGGGGGCCAATTCTCTGAATGCATTCAAGAGAGAGCTAGATAGAGCTCTTAAGGATAGCGGAGTCAGGGGGTATGGGGAGAAGGCAGGAACGGGGTACTGATTGAGAATGATCAGCCATGATCACATTGAATGGCGGTGCTGGCTCGAAGGGCCGAATGGCCTACTCCTGCACCTATTGTCTATTGTCTATTATGGGTTTCCTTGGTCATCTGTTGCCGGCCCTGTTTTGTTCTGGCCTTTTCCTACCTCCAGTCCCCCGTCCCCCCCCACCTCCCCTTCAGTCTGGAGAAGGGTTCCGACCCGAAACATCACCTATTCCTCTTCTCCAGAGATGCTGCCTGACCCGCTGAGTTACTCCCAACAATTTTAGTCTATCTTCTTTAAAAATTAGGATCTCAGAATCATAGAGAATGATGGAGTCATACGGCACAGAATCAAGCCCTTCGGTCCAACTCGCATGCCAACCAAGATGGTCCCATTTGCCTGCATTTGGCCCAGAGCCCCCTCAACCTTTGCTATCCAAGTACCTGTCCTACTGTCTTTTAAATGTATTTGACAGTTATAACCTTTTTTTCTGGAGTGGAAATGTCCGACATTAAAGGGCATAGATATAAGGTAAGAGGGGGAAATTTTAAAGGAGATATGTGGGGCAAGTTTTTACACAGAATGGTGGGGGCCTGGAATGCATTGCCAGGGGTGGTGGGCGGAGGCAGATATTGTAGTAGTGTTTAATTGACTTGAAATCTCCCGCCAGTGGTGAGCGGTGTGGACCAAGGAACATGGCTGGTCAGCCCACAGCTGTGTTTATCTTCTATGGTAGATGTTGTGTCAAGTTCACTGTGGTTCAAGGGTGCATTGGCTCTGCTAACAGAACACAAAATAAACACAGGTGAGAAAGAGTCTGAATGTTCTCCTTGTCTCCTTAGCTGGAACTTTATTCTTAGGAGCGCAAGAGGATGAGGGATCATCTTAAAGAGGTGTACATAATCGTGAGGGGAAAAGACCGGGTGATTGCACAGTCTCTTGCTCATAGTGAAGGAATCAAGAACCAGAGGACACAGGTTTAAGGCAAAGGAGGAAAGATTTAATAGGAACCTGAGGGGTTACATTTTCACATAAAGGGTAGTGGGTGTATGGAACGAGCTTCCAGAGGAGGTAATTGAGGCAGGGATATCACAATGTTTAAGAGACATTTAGACGGGTACATGGATAGGACAGGTTTAGAGGGATATGGGCCAAATGCGGGCAAGTAGGACTAGTGTAGATGGGACATGTTGGTCGGTGTGAGCAGGTTGGGCCATAGGGCTAGTTTCCACGCTGTATGACTCTGTGACTCTCAGACTCTATGATTCTTGGTGACTAAGTCTAAACATGGTGCCCAATGAATGGTCTGAGCAAAGGTCTACGAGGTTCCTGCATAACATGAGAAAGGGCAGGAACAGTGTATCTTGGCATAGGTCCTTCTGCAAAACCATCCTGGCATTCATGATTGAGGAGATTCTATATGTCGACAAATACACTCGTGAACTACAGGTGCATGGTCGAGAACGTATTTACTTGAACACCCAGGAATGAAAAAGGATTACAAAAAGTGATAAACACTGCCCAGTCCATCACGGGTACTGACCTCCCCACTATCGAAGGGATCTATCAGGAGCGTTGCCTCAAAAAGGCAGTCAGCATTATCAAGGGCCCAAGATAGACGTAAAATGATGGATTTTTATTTTACTTAGCGGGTCAGGCAGCATCTCTAGAAAAAAGGAATAAGTGACATTTCATGTCGGAACCCTTCTTCAGACTGAAAGATACAGAAGGCTAGAACAAAACAGGGCCTCAGGAAAGGTGGAATCCACAATGGCCCATTGTTGGCTGGGGTAACTAGCTCGATGTGCTAACTAGCAGGACAACTACGGGGGGGAGGTTAAGGGGAAAGAAATGCAGCAGTAATTTGAAATTAGAGAAATTTCAAGGACCCACACCATGCTCTCATTTCACTCCTGCCATTGGGAAGAAAGTACAGGAGTCTGAAAACTGTTGCCTCCAGGTTGAAGAAGCTTGCGGCACAGTGGTGCAGCAGTAGAGCTGCTGCCTGTTAGCACCAGAGGCCTGGGTTCAATCCTGAATATGGGTGCTGTCTGCTTGGAATTCGTACGTTCTCCCTGTTTTCTTGGGGTGCTCCGGTTTCCTCCCACATTTCAAATACGTACAGGTTGGTAGGTTAATTGGCTTGGTAACATTTGTAATTGTCTCTAGTATGTAGGATAAAACTAGTGTACAGGATAATCGCTGGTTGGCGCAGAATCGGTTTCCACAGAAGGGCCTGTTTCCACGCTGTATCTCTAAAGTCCAAAGTCTAAAGAACAGCATCGTCCCCACAACCATCGGGCTCTTGAACGATATACAACACTAACTAAATGATATACTTTGAGCTGCCTTGTTGGACTAAGGACTTTGGACTTTTTGCCGTAATGGTTTTTTTTCAACATTTATTTAAATTTTTGTTTATTATGATATCTTTGAGTACCGTATTGACAGGCCTGTTATGCTACCGCAAGCAAGGGCGGCTCGGTGGCGCAGCGGTAGAGTTGCTGCCTTACAGCGAATGCAGCGCCAGGGATCTGGGTTCGAACCCGACTACGGGTGCCGTCTGTACAGAGTTTGTGCTTTCTCCCCATGACCTGCGTGGGTTTTCTCCGAAATCTTCGGTTTCCCCGCACACTCCAAACACGTATAGTTATGTAGGTTAATTGACTTGGTAAATGTAAAAATTGTCCCGAGTGTGTGTAGGATAGTGTTAATATACAGGGATCGCTGGACGGCACGGACTTGGTGGGCGGAAGGGCCTGTTTCCACACTGTACCTCGAAACTAAATGAAACTAAACTAAATTTAATTGTTCTGTTTTCAGTACATGACTCTTGACACTAGCCTGTCCTGAATTTTCTGGTATGGGCTGTAGCTGGTTATTTATAATTCCAGCACTGAATCTTTCCCTTTGTTTTAATGTCTATTTGCAGAATCTCCTTTCCCTTGAGCGAAACACCAAGTTCCAGAGGAACTCCACCACTTTGTACATTTGTTCAGGATTCCAGCATCTGCAGTTCCATCCCTTCCTATCGATTGTACCTTACTCATTGACCGCCAGTCAAAGTGCGGTCAGCTTCACCGTGTAGATCTGTTTCCGATCATCAGTTTCTGAAAGGGATTTCCGAAGTCATTTCTTCAATCCAGTGACAGTGTGGAATAAAAATGGAAAGTTCTAAAGCAATCCGGCAGATTGTCGGGTGGTAGAGTGGTGCAGCTGATAGAGCTGCTGTCTCCCAGCATCAGAGACCTGAGTTTAATCCTGACCTGCAGCGCTGTCTGTGTGGAGTTTGCACGTCCTCACTATGACAGCTTTGCTTTCTTCAGGATGCTCCGAATTTCCTCCCACATCCAAAAGTTGTGTGGATTAGTAGGTCGATTGGCCCTCTGCAAATTGTTCCCAGTGTGTAGAGAGTCTACCACGGATTTTCCCGCACCCTTGGTTCCAGAACCTTTCTGGATTATCCACTTTGCCAGACCAAAGGAGGTCACGACCTCCAAGAGGAGTCCAACGGTGCTGGAACGGTCCACCTAGGCTGGGACACTGGCCTGCAAAGTCGGCCTGAGTAGTCGGTTAAGGGAATGGATCTGCTGGCTCTAGCCAGGCCACAGTTCCAGAGTTCCCACCGCAGGGAGAAAATTCAACACGTCATTTGGCCGAGGAAATCTCAATGAGGTCAAGATCGGCCATCTCACCCTGCCTAGATGCCACATTTTCAGGGGACATCTGGGAGGTGCATTTCAAGTACAATCGTAATTTCGTTCGGATTAAGGGAGGTGCCAGACCACCAGTTGAAGGAGAATCAGTGGTGGACCTGTATTGCGTTCAGTTCTGGTTGCCTCATTACACGTGGCTATACAACTGCAAAGCCTACTTCGTAACAACGTACAGCACAGCCTTGTGAAGTTGTGTCTTTTTTGGTGCTAATTTACTTCACAAAATTTTCCAGGTCAAATCTGGGGCAAAAACAAATCATCATCGTCTGTTGCAACTATCAAATGAACCACCCTGGATTTATTTATTGAGACCAGAGACAGACCCCATATTTAATTAGCAAAGAGGAAATGTTTGTCGATGGTCTGTGCAGAAAGTACCAGTGAAGCCACAAGGTAAATCTTGTGAAAACATGGTTTGCGAATTTTGAGGATGAGTTGATGCAAGACTCAAGCTGCTTTCATTCTGATTTAGGCCCATCAGACATGAGCTGAGGAATGAAACAGGCTTCTAGATCTTGTTCTTGTTTAGTTTAGTTTAGTTTAGAGATACAGTGTGGAAACAGGCCATTCAGCCCACTGAGTCTGCAGCGACACTGATCACCCGTACACTAGCAATATCCGACATACTAGGGACAATTGCACAACCTACCAAAGCCTACCAAACCTGCATGTCTTTAGCGTGTGGGAGGAAGTGGCGGCGCCTAACGGCTGCGGCTCGCTAGCAGTCTGTTCGTCTTTTTTCCTTTTTTTTTTGTTGTGTGTCGGTGTTGGGATGGTTTTTTTTTTTTTTTTGGTTGTGTATGTGTGGGGGGTGGTGGTGGTGTGGGTGGGGGGTGGGTGGAGGGGGTGGGGGAAACCTTTCTCTTTTAGGTCTCTTCCTCACGGCGCGGGGTGCGGCTCGGCCGTGGGGCCTAACATCGCCCGGCGCGGCTCGGCCGCTGGACTTAACATCGCCCGGCGCTGCTCGGCCGCTGGACTTAACAGTGCCCGGTGTGGCTTGGCCGCGGGGCCTTCCATCGCCCGGTGCGGCTCGGCCGCGGGGCATAACATCGCTGGTGCGGCTCGGCCGCGGGACTTAACAGTGCCCGGTGCGGCTGGGCCGCGGGGCCTAACATCGCTGGTGCGGCTCGGCCGCTGGACTTAACAGTGCCCGGGCTGCGGGGCCTAACATCGCCCAGCGCGGCTCAGCCGCGGGACTTTTCATCGCTGGTGCGGCTCGGCCGCTGGACTTAACATCGCCCGGTGCGGCTTGGCCGCGGGGCCTTCCATCGCCAGGTGCGGCTCGGCCGCTGGACTTAACATCGCCCGGTGCGGCTTGGCCGCGGGGCCTTCCATCGCCTGGTGCGGCTCGGCCGCTGGATCTAACATCGCCCGGTGCGGCTCGGCCGCGGGACTTAGCTGCGCACGGCTCGGTCGCGGGGCCTTCCACCGCCCGGTTCGGCCGCGAGACGTCTCAGCGCCCGGTGCGACTCGGCCGCGGGGACTTCCATCCCCTTGCGGGGACTGTGCGGGTCGGTCGGGGACGAGCTGTCTGTCCGTGGGCGTGGGGAAGAGAGTGGAAGTTTTGTTGCCTCCATCACAGTGAGGGGGTGTTTGGAGTCACTGTGATGGACGTTATGTGTTGGGGTCATGTGTCTTGTGTTCTTTTTTGTGTGTGACTGCTATGTAGTTTCGTTTGGTACCTTGGTACCGAATGACAAATAAAGCTCTGTTGTTGAAACTGGAGAACCCGGGGAAAACCCACGAGGTCACAGGGAGAATGTACAAACTCGGGCAGCACCCGTAGTCAGGATCGAACTCGGGTCTCTGGCGCTGTAAGGCAGCAACTCTACCACTGTGCCACCGTGCTGCTCTACATTTTGGACAAATCGTACAGTTCTTTGGCCCAACTATCACCTGTGCCATGGCAGCAAGTAATTCAGCGTGAGGTGGTGAATTGAGCTGCTCTACCTTATGAACTTATGAAGCTTTGTAACCTGGTACACGTGACAATAATAAGCCAACACCAATCCCAATCTCCAGAGCAGGGAGTTCTCTCCGCTGGAAACAACTGCAGTTTTCATATTCATAAACCATAGGAACAGAGTTAGGCCATTCGGCCCATCAAGTCTACTCCGCCATTCAATCATGGCTGATCTATATTTCCTTCTCAACCCCATTCTCCGGTCTTCCTCCCATAACCCCTGACATCCTAATGATCTGCCAATCTACTCCTTAAAAATATCCATTAGCTTGGCCTCCACAGCCGTCTGCAACGAATTCCACAGATTCACCACCCTCTGACTAAAGAAATTCCTCCTCATCTCCTTTCCAAAGGTACATCATTTAATTCTGAGGTTTTGCCCTCTGATTCTAGACTCTCCCACTAGTTGAAACATCCTCTCCACATCCACTATCCAAGCCTTTCACTGGTAAATTTCAATAAGGTCCCCCCTCATCTTTCTAAACTCCAGCGAGTACAGGCTCAGAGTGGAAGGTCCTGCATGTCCGTAGTCTGACGTGGTTCAGATTCATCAGGGAACCATGGTGGAGACCATATTGCAGTCCACCACTCACTCACAACTAAACTATGTGAAAAACAACCTCAAGTATTTTATCAAATTACTTCTCCTGTAAGAGAGGGAAAATGGTCCATTGTACTGAAAATTCTGGGAACATCCCAAGTCTGCAACTTGAGAACTACAATGTCTAAAGTCAGAAGGAAAAAAATTAAGAATATTTAATGTACCGTAAAATTAAGTGCAGGTACTGAACTGTGAACTGGCAAAGAAAGAAGGAATTAAGTGGGAAAGAAAAAGGCAGAGAGGAAGGAAGTTCTTTTAAATATAGTATAAGAAAATAACTGCAGATGCTGGTACAAATCGAAGGTATTTATTCACAAAATGCTGGAGTAACTCAGCAGGTCAGGCAGCATCTCGGGAGAGAAGGAATGGGTGATGTTTCGGGTCGAGACCCTTCTTCAGACTGAAGAAGTCTGAAGGGTCTTCTTCAGTCTGAAGAAGGGTCTTCTTCAGTCTGAAGAAGGGTCTCGACCCGAAACGTCACCCATTCTTTTAAATATAGTCATCATACAGTGCAGAAACAGGCTCTTCGACCCAATTTGTCCACATTGACAAACATGCACCATCTACACTAGTTCCACCTGCCTGCATATCGCTATAAGCCTGTACTATCCATGTAGCTGTCTAAATGTTTCCTAAACATTTAAGAAATAGCTAACACCTTAAAATTTCAATGTAAGAGACTCCACACTTGTAAAGCTGAATTCTCAGGATCAGAAAGGTTTGGCATTCATTATGAGAGATAGACACAAAATGCTGGAGTAACTCAGCGTGACAAGCAGCATACAGTATCTGGAGAGAAGGAATGGGTGACGTTTCGTGTTGAAAACCTTCTTCAGACCACCTTTTTCTGTTGGGTTACTCCAGCATTTTGTGTCCATCTTCAGTGTAAACCAGCATCTGCAATTCCTTCCTACACATTCCTTGGCATTCATTATATTTTATCAGACTGTTAAAATTTCACACACTTCAAAAGACCAGCAATTTTCTGTGTGGAGTAGTAAGGGGAGACACATGAGACTGTAGACGCTGGAATCTTGAACAAATAAAGAGAGTGCTTGAGGGACTCAGCAGGTTAGGCAACATCTGTGGAGGGAAATGGACACATGGCGTTTTGGGTTGGGGCTCTTCTTCAAGAGGGGAGTAGAGGGGGGAGAGAGCTGGTGGAATGGAAGCAGGCCGAGAGCTTGTAAGTGTTAGGTGGATCCAGCTAAAGATTCAGGTGGCGTGGATAAACCAACCAAGGCTAGAGGTGATAAGTGAAGAAGGCAAAAGGGTGTTGGTGGAGGGGGAAGAATAGTGAGGGTCAATACCTGGTAAATAGGGATGTGGATTGTGGAACTAGTAGGACGTCTAGGGTGGGGTATAGGGGGAGGGGAATGCAGGAGTTACTTGGAATTAGAGAAATCAACCTTCATATCGCTTAGTTGTAAACTGCCCGAGCAAAATATGAGGTGCTGTTACTCCAATTTGCATGTGGTCTCATTCTGACAGTGGAGGAGACCCAGGACAGAAAGGTCAGTGTGGGAATGGGAAGGGGAGTTCAAATGTTTGGCAACCAGGAGATTGAGTAGGATTATGGGGCCTCATTGCAATATGAAAAACACCAAGGGCTGTTGGAGTTGTTAATATACAGTCGGTCTGTATGCATTAGCTTCCTTCAAACTATTTTCTCTGTGTCGTATGTCAAGTAAATCCTGTGGAAGAGACGAGTTTGGTGGCCAGGAAGGTGGGAGGTGGGAGAACCAACAGCAACCATGTTTTTCTACCACCACGGTACATGTTTACTTTCCTACTCATGGTGAAACCACCCAGAAGCATAAAGCAGAAACGTACAAGTGTTAAAAGCTGTGCCACTCGACAGTCATAAGCAGCAAAGCTGACAAAAGTGCAGATGCTGCAAATCTGAAATAAAATCAGGAAGGGCTGGAGACCATTCAAGGTGGCACAGCGGTAGATTTACTGCCTCACAGCGCCAGAGACCTGGCTTCCATCCAGAGCATAGGTGCTGACTGTATGGAGTTTGTACGTTCTCCGTGTGTGACCACGTGGGTTTTCTCCTGCTCCGGTTTCCTCCCACACTCCAAAGACGTACAGGTTTGTAGGTTAATTGGCGTCGGTAAAGATTGCAAATTAATGCGTAGGATAGTGCTAGCGTATGGGTCGGCGCGGACTCAGTTCCCGTTTCCACTCTGCATCTCTAATACTAAACTAAACTGAAGACTCTGCGAATCAGGCAGCATCAGCGGAGAGAGAAATAGAATTAATGTTTCAAGTCAGGGGAAAGAAGCAGAGAGAGTGGTGGTGGAAGACAGAGAGAAAAAAAGGACAAAGTGCTGGAGTAACTCAGCGGGTCAGGCAGCATTGCTGGAGAACATGGATCGGTGACATTTCAGGAAAGCACCCTTCTTCAGACTGATTGCAGTAAGGAGAGGGGGGAGGGGGGGGGGTAAATCTCTTGCCTCTCACTTTTATCCTGGGAAAAAAAGACAGTGAATTGGCATATTGGGCTCGTCCCATTTGCCTGCACCTGGCACATAGTTGGCATATTCTTCAGTTCGTAGGTTCTAGGCCATTTCAGATCAGACACATCAGATCGTGAGGGGAAAAGATAGGGTCTTTTACGCAGAACAGGAGGAGACATGGTGGGCTGAATGGCCTAATTCTGCTCCTATGACTTACGAACTTATGAATCAAGAACCAGAGGACACAGGTTTTAGGTGAAGGGAGAAAGATTTAATAAGCATCTTTTTTTCACAGTGTGATAGGCATATGGAACAAGCTGCCAGAGGAGGTGGTTGAGGCAGATATTATAACAGCATTGGACAGGTACATGGATAGGAAAGGTTTAGAGGGATATGGGCCAAATGCAGGCAAATGGACTTGCTTAGATAGGGTATCTTGGTCCATGGACGAGTTGGGCCAAAGGTCCTGTTTCTGTGTTGTATGCGTCTATGACTTTATGACTTGCGGAGTAAAACCTATCCAACATATAACTCCGTTGCATGGATTTCCCCTTCTAACTACAGGAGCGGCAAGTAACACACAGTGGACAGAAAAAGAAAATCATGAGATGAAATCCCTTGTCAAAGCCCAGAACAGCATACTCCAGTCACAGCCCAGTCCCTCTTCTGCCTTCTCCCATCAGGCAAGAGGTACAGAAGTTTAAAAATGCAGACCTCCAGATTCTGAAGAATCAGGGTCTGAAGAAGGGTCCCGACCCAAAACCCATCCTTTTTCTCCAGAGTTGCTGCTTGACTCACTGAGTTACAACAGCACTTTATGTCTACCTCCAGATTCAGGGACAGTTTCTTCCCAGCTGTAATGGGGCAACTGAATTCTCATCAGCTAGAAGGTCAGTGGTTCTGACCTTCCATCTACCTCATTGGAGATCTTTAATCGGACTTAATCTAGCACTAAATCCTGTACCTTTTATCCTTTATCTGTATATTGTGGATGGCTTGATTGCAATCGTATTATGGCGAGTCCGGAAACTTGTTCGTTGTAGAAGAAGTTTATTGCGAAAGCAATATTCAAATACAAAGGTTAAACAACAAGGTAACGGACAACCATCAAAAACTCACTGTCTTCTTCGAAGACTTCTCTGAACTACTCTTTTCGGGCGCCAAAAGCGCACATGACATCGCTGTCCAATCAGCGATGTCGCTCTCTGGACCAATCCCTACGGTCGCGCCCACACGTGACCTTTCCGGACAATCTGAGGGTTCGACGACCAGGACCACTCTCTATGGTCGCTACATGACCCCCCCCCCAGAACCCGAGGTACGGAACCTAGTAGGGAGCCGGATTTCGCGACCAGAACGAGTAAGGAGAGGAGCAGCCTGAACCACAGGAGCCTGGGATTCCGTGCTTGGTGGAACAGCCTGAGCGGGGGGTTCTGGACTGATCGGGACTGCTGGAGGCTGGCCTCTCCTAGGTGGTTGGCCGACCAGGACTGGTTGGTCCGGATCCAAGTGTGCAGGTTTCAGCCTGGACACCGAGACGAGCTCACTCCTGCCGCCCACGTCTAAGGTGAAGGTAGCCGTCCCCTTACGCAAAACCCGGAACGGCCCTTCGTAGACCTTCTGCAGCGGGGCACGATGGGAATCTTTTCGCAAAAACACAAACTCACAGTCCTTCAGGGAAGGTGGTTCGTGTACCCTGGGACACCCATGACGTGAAGTCGGAACTGGGGCCAGGGAACCCACCCGTGCCCGGAGCGAAGCTAAAACTGATGGGACTGGAGGCAGCTGTTCGGGGGGGTCCGGAAGCAAATCCCCGGGTATTCTAAGTGGCGAGCCATATACTAGCTCCGCGGACGAAGTACCGAGATCTTGCTTAGGAGCAGTCCGGATGCCCAGAAGGACCCAGGGGAGTTGGTCCACCCAGTCCGGGCCTTCAAGCCTCGCACTGAGGAACGCTTTAAGTTGACGGTGGAACCTCTCTACAAGTCCATTTGCCTGGGGGTGGTGTGCAGTAGTGTGTTGTAACCTGGAACCGTACAGCTCGGCTAGCGTGGTCCAGAGGGACGAAGTGAACTGCGGCCCCCTGTCAGTGGTAATAACTGCCGGGACCCCGAAACGTGCTACCCAATGGAGGGCCAAAGTCCTGGCACAAGATGCTGCCGAGATATCAGACAATGGGAAAGCCTCTGGCCACCGGGTGAACCGATCCACCACCGTGAGGAGATGGGTGTAGCCCCGGGAGGAAGGCAAAGGCCCGACTAAATCCACGTGGATGTGGAAAAAACGAACTGCTGGGACCTCGAACTCCTGTACGGGGGGCTGGACATGTCGCTGGACTTTAGCGGTCTGGCAGGGAACGCAGGAACGGGCCCAACCAGCTACCTGTTTGCGCAGGCCATGCCAGACAAACCGAGCGGCTACTAACGCAGAGGTGGAGCGTATGGACGGGTGCGCCAGCCCGTGAATGGCATCGAAAACCCGGCGCTGAAGGGAGGGCGGCACTACCGGCCTGGGACGGGGAAGGGAAACATCACACCAGACTTTTGTGCCTTCAGACCCGCAGGCTAACTGAGCCAACTTCAACCCCGAAGTGGTGGACTGGTATGCCGAAGCGGTATCCGCCAGAAGCTGTGCTTCCGCAAGCTCCTGGGGATCCACCTCGCAGTCCACCGCCGAAATGGGGGAACAAGCAGGCCTAGACAGGGCGTCAGCAACGGCATTAAGCTTACCCACGACATGACGGACATCGGTGGTAAATTCAGAGATGGCAGTCAGGTGCCGCTGCTGGCGGGCTGACCATGGGTCAGACAATTTGAAAAATGCAAATGTTAATGGTTTATGGTCCGTAAAGGCCACAAATGGGCGGCCTTCAAGGAAATACCTGAAATGACGAACAGCTAAATAGAGGGCCAGAAGCTCTCGGTCAAATGCGCTATACTTCAGCTCAGCCGAATTCAGTTGCCGGCTGAAAAACGCCAAAGGCTGCCAAAGGCCACCGACCTGTTGCTCCAAAACCCCACCCACCGCCACGTCAGACGCATCAACCGTCAGGGCCGTGGGGGCGGAGGGGCTCGGGTGGACCAGCATGGTGGCGTCTGCCAAAGCTGCCTTAGCTGCTGTAAAAGCCGACTCTGCGGCCGGGGACCATATCAACTCTACCGGTTTACCCGCAAGGCACTGGAAGAGCGGGCGCATGACCTGCGCAGCTGCTGGAACGAACCTATGGTAGAAGTTAACCATACCTACGAACTCCTGCAGCCCTTTCACTGTGGTGGGCCTGGGAAATGCCCGGATAGCCTCCACCTTCGCGGGCAAAGGGGTGGTGCCGGCAGGGGTGATTCTGTGCCCTAAAAAATCGAGAGAAGGAAGGCCGAATTGACACTTGGAGGGTTGGATAATTAGCCCGTGGTCTTGGAGCCTCTGGAACACAGTCCGCAAGTGGACCTGGTGTTCCTGCACTGAGGGGCTGGCGACCAGGATGTTGTCCAAATAAATAAACACAAAGGGTAAACCCCGACCCACACGGTCCATCAGTCGCTGGAAAGCCTGTGCCGCGTTCTTTAAACCGAAAGGCATGCGCAACCATTCGAACAACCCGAACGGAGTGATCGTGGCAGTTTTTTGTATGTCTTCTGGCCGCACAGGAATTTGGTGGTATCCTCGCACCAAATCGATCTTGGAGAACACAACCGCCCCTTCCAGCCCAGACGAAAAGTCCTGCAGGTGCGGTATGGGGTAGCGATCAGCCGTGGTGACAGCATTGAGACGCCGATAATCGCCACATGGTCTCCACCCCCCAGATGCTTTGGAGACCATATGCAACGGCGAGGCCCACGGGCTGTCGGACTGACGGACAATGCCCATTTCCTCCATTTTCCTGAATTCCGCCCGCGCCACCACCAGTTTGTCTGGCGGTAGTCTCCTGGCCCGAGCGAAAACGGGAGGGCCCTCGGTGCGAATGTGGTGGACCACGCCATGCTTGGCCGAAAGGGCGTCAAAACGCTGGATGAGCAGCTCTGGAAACTCCGCCAGGACCTCAGCATACGAGTCAGGGGCCGCGACAACGGCCTGGACAGTAGGGCTGAGCGGGGAGGCGATTGTCGGAGTGACGGGCTCCTCGCTGGCGGAGGGTCGGAGGCCGTTACCGCGGACATCAGAGACCAGTGAAAAGGCCCAGAGAAAATCTGCGCCTAGGATCGCTTGTCTGACGTCTGCTACGATGAATGACCATTCGTACATGCGGAGGCCTAACACAAGGGACATCTTCCGCGTACCGAACGTGCGAATGGGGCTTCCATTAACCGCGATGAGGGTGGGACCTGTCTTACCCGATCTGGTCTCGAGGTCGGTCGGCGGCACTATACTGACAATGGCTCCCGTGTCCACCAAAAATTCTGTGTCCGTGAATCGATCTCGGACGTAGAGGCGTCGGTTCTGGCCAATCGCAACTGCCCCTATGTACGATCGGCCGAGGCATTTCCCGCGAAAGTACAAGGTGAGCGGCAGTTGCGGGATTCTCTACCCCATCGTAGGTGATAATAGCACCAGCCGCGCTTGTGCAGATCTTTTTGGCGGGCTTTTGGAGAACTGGCGGGAGACGCGGCGCCATCTTGATGTCGCTGTGGCGTGGTCACTGATGTCGAGACCTTGTTGATCGAACCGCTTCCCTTCGATTTGGCCGCCATGAGCGCATCCGCTTTTTCTGCATATGCTTCGGGGTCCTTAAAAGAACAATCCGTGAGCAGAAGTCTGACATCTTCGGGAAGCTTCTCTCGGAATGCCTGCTCGAACATGAGGCAATCCGTATGCTCACCGGCTAGCATCATCATCTCAGCCATGAGAACGGACGGCAGTCGATCTCCGAGATCCGGTAGGTGCAGAAGTTTTTTAGTGCGATCATGCCTATGGAAACCGAAGGTTCGTAGTAACAATGTCTTCATTGCCTCGTACTTGCTTTCCGCAGGCGGATTAACGATGAACCGCATCACGCGTGTGGTCGTCTCCGGTGATAGAGCGCTGACGAGATAGTAATACTTCGTCGCGTCGGCCGATATGTTTCTTAAATGAAACTGGGCTTCGGTGTGGACAAACCAAGATTGCGGTTGATGTGTCCAAAACGACGGAAGGTGAACGCTTACTGCGCTTAACTCCGGTGTGCCAGGCGCAGCATCCAACAACGGGGCGTCGTGTTCCTGCATGGTCGGTGATCGTCCAGATCACGTCGGGGTCACCAATATGGCGAGTCCGGAAACTTGTTCGTTGTAGAAGAAGTTTATTGCGAAAGCAATATTCGAATACAAAGGTTAAACAACAAGGTAACGGACAACCATCATAAACTCACTGTCTTCTTCGAAGACTTCTCTGAACTACTCTTTTCGGGCGCCAAAAGCGCACATGACATCGCTGTCCAATCAGCGATGTCGCTCTCTGGACCAATCCCTACGGTCGCGCCCACACGTGACCTTTCCGGCCAATCTGAGGGTTCGACGACCAGGACCACTCTCTATGGTCGCTACAGTATAGTCTTTTCTTTGACAGAATAGCATTCAGGAGTGTTCTATTGTCATATGTCCCGAAACGGAACAATTACATTCTTACTTGCAGCAGAACCGAAATGTAAACATAGTACTCTGTAAAAACCACAATAAACATCAAAAAAGGTTCAGTATACTGTGTATATCAACGAAACGACAAATAGAAAATAATAGCGAAGAAAGGAGACGAGGAGGGATTTCTCTGGTAAGAGGATGGTGAATCTGTGGAATTCATTGCCACTGAAGGCTGTGGAGGCCAAATCAATGGATATCTTTAAGACAGATGTTGACAGATTTTTGATTAGTAAAGATGTCAGGAGTTATGGGGAGAAGGCAGGAGAATGAGGTTGAGAGGGAAAAATAGATCAGTCATAATTACATGGTGGAGAAGACTCGATGAGCCGAATGGCCTAATTCTGCTCCTATAACTTATGAACTGATGCGTTTGGTACATGTGACAATAACAAATTAAACTGAACTAACTGAACCCATCTACCTGCACCATTATCCAGCTGCCAGAATATCCAGATAACATGGAGCACTTAGTTGCTTCTCTGAAGATGAGGGCTTCTTATAAACTGTTGCTCTTGAAGGTTTGTGGGACTGACCCGTGAAGTAGCCTGGATCACTGGGGGTCGGGGGAAATGCTAAGTAAATAAAATAAACTCCCATTGCCCTGTTGTCAGTGCCAAACCAGCAAGACAAAACATCATGACCGTGCAATAATATCTTACCTTTCCTGTGCACAGCTCCATCATGGAGCAAAACAAATACCTTGAAGAGACACATGTTTCTCTTCATGGTTTAAAAATATATATATATTATTGTGCTGAGAAACCAGATCCGATTACAAGGGGAAAACCAAGATCTGCTTTAGAGAGAGTTACGTTCACTGGCAACTCTCATTGCCTTGATTCTTTCTACAAGGACTGGATAGAGTGGATGTGGAGGATGCTTCCACTAGCGGGAGAGTCTAGGAGCAGAGGCCACAGCCTCAGAATAAACGGATGTACCATTACAAAGGAGATGAGGAGGATTTTCTTTAGTCAGTGGCTGGTGAAACTGTGGAATTCATTGTCACAGGCGGCTGTGGAGTCCAAGGCAATGGGTATTGTTAAGGCGGGGATTGACAGATTCTTGATTAGTAAGGGTGCATGGGGTAGAGAGGGAAAGGTAGATCATGATTAATTGGTAGAGTGGACTTGATGGGCCGAATGGCCTAATTCTGCTCCGAGAACATGAACTTACAAACTTTTCTATATTGGAGTTTCACGATGGATTTGACTGCCTTCATCATCAAAATTCTGTGCTTCGTTAGAAACAAGTGTGCACTTCCATATTTTAAAAAAAGACACAAAGTGCTGGAGCAAGGCATCATCTTCAGAGAACATGGTTTGGAAACTTGTGTTCAGTTTTAGCCACCCTGCCATGGGAAGGATAGCGTTAAGCTGACTGGTTAGCACGTAACCAAAGCTTTCCACTGTACCTCAAAACACGTGACACTAATAAATTGTAAATTAAATTGGAAAGAACACAAAGATTTACAAGGCTGTGGCCAGGACTCAAAGGCCTGAGCTGTAGGGAGAGATTGGGCAGGCTAGGACTTTATTCCTTGAAGTGCAGGAGGGTGAGGGATTATCTTATAGAGTGTTTTACCAGAGTGGGGGAATGAAGAACCAGAGGACATAGGTTTAAGGTGAGAGGGGAAAGATTTAGTAAGAACCTCCAAGGCAAAGTTTTTCACACAGAGAGTGACATTTCCTTGTTACTCCATTGACATAATAATCTGCCTCCTTGTTTTTGCCGCCAAAGTGGATAACCTCACATTTATCTATATCATACTGTATCTACCATGCATCTGCCCATTCACTCAACCTGTCCAGGTCACCCTGCAACCTCCTAACATCCTCTTCACAGTTTACACTGCCACCCAGCTTTGTGTCATCCGCAAACTTGCTAGTGTTGCTTCTAATTCCCTCTTCCAAATCATTAATACAATACAATACAATATATCTTTATTGTCATTGTCATTGTACCTGTTTATATGGTAAACAGTTGCGGCCCCAACACCGAGCCTTGGTGCACTCCACTCGCCACTGCCTGCCATTCTGAAAAGGACCCGTTTACTCCTACTCTTTGCTTCCTGTCTGCCAACCAATTTTCTATCCATGTCAACACCCTACCCCCAATACCATGTGCTCTAATTGTAGTCACCAATCTCCCGTGCGGGACCTTATCAAAGGCTTTCTGGAAGTCTAGATACAATACATCCAATGGCTCCCCTTCATTCATTTTACTTGTCACGTCCTCAAAAAATTCCAGGTGATTAGGCAAGCATGATTTCCCTTTCATAAATCCATGCTGACTTGAACTTATCCTTTTACTGCTATCCAAATGCACCGTTATTACCTCTTTAATAATTGACTCCAACATCTTTCCCACCACCGAAGTCAGGCTAACTGGTCTGTAATTCCCCATTTTCTCTCTCGCTCCTTTCTTGAAAAGTGGGATAACATTAGCTATCCTCCAATCCACAGGAACTGATCCTGAATCTATTGAACATTGGAAAATGATCACCAAAGCGTTCACTATTTCTAGAGCCACCTCCCTGAGGACCCTGGGATGCAGACCATCAGGCCCAGGGGATTTATCATCCTTCAGTCCCATTAGTCTAACCAATACTATTTCTCGCCTAATGAAAATTTCTTTCAGTTCCTCTACCCCCCTAGATCTTCTGTCCTCCAGTACATCTGGGAGATTGTTTGTGTCTTCCTTAGTGAAGACAGATCCGAAGTACCTGTTCAACTCTTCTGCCATTTCCTTGTTACCCATAATAATTTCACCCATGTCTGCCTTCAAGGGACCCACATTTGACTTTGCTACTCTTTTTCTCTTAACATATCTAAAGAAGCTTTTACTGTCCTTCTTTATATTCTTAGCCAGCTTCCCCTCGTACTTCATCTTTTCAGCCCGTATTGCCCGTTTTGTTACTTTCTGTTGTCCGATGAAAGTTTCCCAATCCTCTGGCTTCCGGCTACTCTTTGCTGTATTATACATCTTTTATTTTAGTTTTATTCCATCCATAACTTCCCTTGTCAGCCACGGTTGCCTCCTATCCCTTAGAATTGTTCTTCCTTTTCGGAATGAAATGATCCTGCGTCTTCTGGATTATGCCCAGAAATTCCTGCCATTGCTGTTCCACTGTCAATCCTGCTAGGATCCCTTTCCAGTCTACCTTGGCCAGCTTCTCTCTCATGCCTTCATAGTCCCCTTTGTTCAACTGCAACACTGACACTTCTGATTTAACCTTCTCCTTCTCAAATTGCAGATTAAAACTAATCATATTATGATCACTACCTCCAAGCGGTTCCTTTACTTCGAGTTCTCTAATCAAATCTGGTTGATTGGACAACACTAAATCCAGAATTGCCTTTTCTCTGATAGGCTCCATTACAAGCTGCTCTAATAATCCATCTCGGAGGCACTCTACAAACTCTCTTTCTTGGGATCCAGAACCAACCTGATTTTCTCAGTCTACCTGCATATTGAAATCCCCCATCACCACAGTGGCATTACCTTCCTTACATGCCATTTTTAACTCCTGCTGCATCTTACACCCTAAATCCGGGCTACTATTTGGGGGTCTGTAGATAACACCAATTAGTGTCTTCTTGCTTTTACAATTCCTCAACTCAATCCACAGTGACTCTACCTCGTCAGTCCCTATGTCTTCCCTCACAAGGGACTGAATTTCATCCCTCACCAGCAGAGCTACCCCACCTCCTCTGCCCACCTGCCTGTCCTTTCTATAGGATGTATAACCCAGAATATTAAGTTCTCAGGCCCGATCTTCCTGCAGCCACGTCTCTGTAATTCCCACAATGTCATATCTACCAATCTCTAACTGAGCCTCAAGCTCATCTACTTTACTTCTTATACTTCTCGCATTCATATACAATACTTTTAATTCCTTACTCATCTCACCCTTCACATCGATCCCTATTACACTTGGCCATACTCTCCTATCCCTTTGTGAGCTCCAAGGAATAGAGACCCTGCCTACTCCTGCGCTCCAAGGAATAGAGACCCAGCCTACTCAACATCTCCATATAGCTCACACCATCTAGTCCTGGCAACATCCTCGTCAATCTTCGCTAAACCCTTTCAAACTTAACAATATCTTTCCTATAACATGGTGTACAGAACTGAACACAATATTCTAAATGTGGTCTCACCAACATCTTATTCAATTGCAACATGACCTCCCAACCTCTTTACTCAATACTCTGACTGATGAAGGCCAAAGTGCCAAAATTCTTTGTGACCACCTTATCTACCTGTGACTCAGCCTTCAAGGAACCATGCACCTGCAGTCCAAGATCCCTCTGCTCTACAACACTCCCCAGAGGCCTACCATTTACTGTGTAGGTCCTGCCCTTGTTAGATGTCCCAAAATGCAACACCTCACACTTCTCTGTATTAAATTCCATCAACCATTCCTCAGCCCACCTGGCCAATCGATCCAGATCCTGCTGTAATCTTTCACAACCATCTTCACTATCTGCAAAACTACCCCCTTTTGTATGATCAGCAAACTTGCTAATCTTGCCCTGTATGTTTTCATCCAAATCATTGATATAGATGACAAACAGTAACAGGCCCAGCACCGAACCCTGAGACACACCACTAGTCACAGGCCTCCAGTCTGAGAAGCAACCTTCCACCACCACCCTCTGCTTCCTTCCATGGGAACAATTTGCTATCCATTCAGCTATCTCTCCTTGGATCCCATGTTGTCGAACCTTCCAGAGCAGCCTACCATGCAGAACCTTGTTGAATGCCTTACTGAAATCCATGTACACAACATCTACAGCTCTGCCCTCATCGACCTATTTGGTCATGTCTTCAAAAAAATCAATCAGATTTGTGAGATACAACCTCTTACGTACAAAACCATGCTGACTATCCCTAATCAGCCCTTGCCCATCCAAATGCCTGTATAACCTATCCCTCAGAATACTCTCTAGTAACTTTCCAACTACAGATGTTAAGCTCACCGGCCTATAGTTCCTAACATTTTCCTTGCAGCCCTTCTTGAAAAGAGGCACAACATTTTCCACCCTCCAGTCTTCCGGCACCTCTCCTGTACACATCCCTAATGTTATAGTACCTGCCTTGAGCAGCACAGTAGCGCAGCGATAGAGTTGCAGCCTTATAGCGCCAGTGATCCTGGAGTTTATACATTCTCCCAGTAACCATGTGGGGTTTTTTCCGGGTCCTCCGGTTTCCTCCCACATTCCAAAGATGTACAGATTTGTAGGTTAATTGACTTTGGTATTGTCCCCGGTGTGTTGGGTAGTGCTAGTGTACGGGGCGATCACTGGTTGGCACGGACTTGGTGGGTCGAAAGGCCTGTTTCTGCGCTGCATCTCTAAAGTCTAAAATCTAATGTCTGTGCCAACAGCCTAGCCACAATGAAAATAAACCCAAGTTGAATATTTGGTATCGGTTCCAGCATTTGCAAGTAATGAGAATACCACTCCAATAATTGACATGACAGCTCGACACCTCTGGAACTAAAGATAACGATTGCACTTCAGGCTGTAAGTACACTTATTGGCAAAAGAAAAATCATAGGATCTCATATCACAAGAGGCCATTAAAACATCAAATCAGCACCAGCTCTTTGCAGAACAATCCAATCATTCCCTTGGCCGTTTACGGTTTTATTTAACCCTCAAACATATATCCAATTCCCTTCTGAAAGCTGCAATTGAATCTGCATCTACAAACAGCTTTAGGCAGTGCATTCCTGATCATCGCTATTTACTGTATGATAACAGATCACCCTCTGGCTATGGAGAATCTGTCAGTCAGTTAGTTCCCCAAGGGGACATCACTCTGCACTAATTGGAGAGGTTTCTGTCTACTCGTTTTAAATCTGTCATGCTCTTTTATTCCCCATCCACATCTTTACCAATTCCACATTCTATATTATTGGCATCTTTTCACCTCTTTCAATCACAGCCAATAATCCTGAAATCAGACAATTATAGAATTATTAAGTGGCCATTCAGCCCATTGAGTGTATGTGATGCTTTCTCCTCATAAGGTTCAGTTGAATACTTTACTGTACTGTAGAGACACAGCACGGAAACAGGCCCTTCAGCCCACCGAGTCCGCACCAACCCCTACACCAGCTCTACCCCACACACTAGGGACAATTTACACTTTTTACCAAAGTTAATGAATAAAACTACAAATCTTTGGAATGTGGGAGGAAACCGGAGCACTGGAAGAAAACGCACACAGTCATGGTAAGAACGTACAAAATTCCATACAGACAGCAGCAGTAGTCAGGATCGACCCCGGGTCTCTGGCGCTGTAAGGCAGTAACTCTACTGCCTATAAATTATTTTCCCTTCTCCCTATCTAATTCCTTTTCCAAAAAACCCTGGTAGATTTTGTTTCATCATTGGTTAAGGGAGAGAATTCCAGATCATCACCACTCTGTATAAACAAATTTATTCTGTATAAACGAGTATATATTCAATTAAAAATAAGTGCTGGAGTAAATCAGCAGGTCAAGCAACATCTCTGGATAACATGGACAGGTGACGCCTTTGGGATCATGGACATGGACAGGTGATCCTTTAAGTTCTTCAGACTTAAAATCACCTGATGCAAAATGTCACGTATCCATCTACTCCAAAGATGCTGCCTGACCCACTGAGTTACTCCACCACTTTGTGTCTTTTTTTATAAAACCAGCTTCTGCAGTTGCTTGTGACTCCTTTTGTCACCATCACACAAACCAACCTTCCTTGCATTGACTCCACTGTGCCCTGCCTCGGCAAGGCCAGCAGCATAATCTGTCAAGGGTGTCAAGGGTTATGGGGAGAAGGCAGGAAAATTGGATTAGGAGGCAAAGATCAGCCAAGGTTGCATGGCGGAGTAAACTCGATGGGCCGAAAGGCCTAATTCTACCCCTATAACGTGATCTTGTAATCATGGACAAGTCTCACCCCGGTCACTCCCTCTTCTCCCCTCTCCCATCGGGCTAAAGGTGTAAAAGTATGAAAACGCACACCTCCCGATTCAGGGACAGTTTCTTCCCAGCTGTTTCAGGCAACTGCACCATCCTACCATCAACTAGAGAGCAGTCCTGAGCTAACATTTACCTCATTGGAGACCCTCAGCCTATCTTTGATCGGATTTACTGGACTTTATCTTGTACTAAACGTTATTCACGTTATTCCCTTTATCATGTATCTGTACACTGTGGATAGCCAATGATTGTAATCACGATTTGTCTTTCCACTGACTATTAGCACTCAACAAAAGCATTTCACTGTATCTCGGTACATGTGGCAATAAACTCCACTCAACCAATTTGTGGGGTGCACGAAGTTCACCCCACCTAATGGGTCAGGTTATACTGTGCATCCTGTCCACAAAGCAGCAACTCAGAGATGTTTCAGTGCGTGGTTGCTGAGTAGAGTCTGGAGTTAACATGTTTAAGAAGGAACTGTAGATGCTGATGAAGGGTCTCGACCTGAAACGTCACCTGTTCCTTGTCTCCAGAGATGCTGCCTGACCCACTGAGTTACTCCAGCAATTGGAGTCTATCTTCGGGAATTAACACCGTCACTCCACACTCAGGTCTGGTCATGTCCAAGTGCCACGTTGAAACAAAGACTCACATTTCACAATTAGAGAGCTGTAAGAAAGACGAGGAATCTATTCAGGAACTTGCAGAGCCTGAGCCAATATCACTGCTCAAGCACTTCACATGTGCAACGTATAGAGAGCACTGAGCTAATGATCACAATGGCAGCCACCATTTCTGATTAGTTGGCACATTCGTAGGTTTTTTTGTGAAAACTAATTTTCCACATAAGCAGTGGTTATGCAAAAGGAATTGTTTCCAGATTTCTGGAGAATGACTGAGGAGCTATGAGTTACTCGTGAAAGCAAAATGAAATGAAAGGGTTTGGAAGAGAAAAGCATTCTTAATATTGCATCTTTGGAGGTGCCAAGTGTTCTGAGTGGATTTCCTTCTGTCTTCCCGTATGAGGATGGCACAGAGGCGCAGCAGTAGGGTTGCTGCCTAACAGCGCCAGAGACCCGGATTCCATCTTCACACAGCAAGATCCCATGATCAGAGTGTGATAATGACCAGATAATTTCTTGCAGTGATGTTGAAGTCATAGATTCACAGAGCCATAGAGCACAGAAACGGGCCTTTCAGCCAAAATCATCCATGCTGCCCAAGATGTCTCATCTAAGCTAGTCCACATTTGGCCCATATCCCTCTAAACCTTTTCTTTCCATGCATCTGTCCAAATGTTTGCGGGGTGACACCGCGGTAAAGTTGGTGCTTTACAGCACCAGAGACCCGGGTTCAACCCTGACTATGGGTGCTGTCTGTACGGAGTTTGTACATTCTTCATATGTGAAAGGAGTAAAATTAGGCCATTCGGCCCATCAAGTCTACTCCGTCATTCAATCATGGCTGATCTATCTCTCCCTCCTAACCCCAGTCTCCTGCCTTCTCCCCATAACCTCTGACACCTCTACTAATCAAGAATCTATCTATCCCTGCCTTAAAAATATCCACTGACGTGGCCTCCACAGCCTTCTGTGGCTAAGAATTCCACAGATTCACCACCCTCTGACTGACAAAATTTCTCTTCATCTCCTTCCTAAAAGAATGTCCTTTAATTCTGAGGCTATGACCTCTAGTTCTAGTTTCCTCCCACACTCCAAAGATGTGCAGGTTTGTAAAATTGTAAGTTGGCCCTAGTGTGTAGGATAGTGCTAGTGTATGGGGTAATCGTTGGTTGGCACGGACTCGGTGGGCCGAAGGGCCTTTTTCCACGCTGTATCCCTAAAGTCTAAAGATAGCAATAATACAGGTATATGTGAGGGATAATTGAATCTGCCCCATGTTTCGGTTCCATTCCACAATGCTGGCAGGTGTCGAAGGCAATGAGACTGACCACACTAGATTGATGAGCACGTAAAAAGATCGATGACAATGAATAATCTGCAACAGATGGATGTGCCTCTGTAGTCCACAGACCTCTCTAATGAGGAAAATAAAGCCACAGCCAGGAATAAATTACTGAAAAAATGCGACTGGTTTTAAGCATATTTGATAATATATATTATTTAAAGATTGCTTATCTGAGTCTGAAGAAAGGTTCCGACCCAACACGTCATCTATTCCATTGCTCCAGAGAGGTTGCCTGACCCACTGAGTTACTCCAGCATTTTGTGTCTATCTTATTTTCACCGTTGGCTTAAATGTTTATTTCCATTTGTGGTTTTGGCAGTGACTGATTAACTTTAACCTAGTATTTCAGCAATCAGTTTTTATATTAAACAATTACCGTAAATCTATGTTATCCCTGCTGTCTCATTGTATGGACGCACATCATCACCTCTTTCAATGCTTTATCAGACAACCCAAAGGAAGCTCATGTCTATAAAGTTTCCATCCTAACCTTGTAAAATCGTCTCCCATTAACCTTTTGCCTGCCGTCATTCCAATCTGTCTCCCCTCAACCTCTGACGTTCTTCAGAAAACAACCAAATCTAGTGTAGGAAGGAACTGCAGATGCTGGTTTATACCGTGGACACAAAGTTCTGGAGTGACTCAGCGGGTTCAATCCTGACTAGGGGTGCTGCCTGTACAGAGTTTGTATGTTCACCCTGTGACCAGGTGGGTTTACTCCGGTTTCCTCCCACATTCCAATGACCCAAGTTTTGCAAGTTAATTGGCTTCGGTAAAGATTGTAAGTTGGCCCTATTATGTAGGATAGTGCTTGTGTCGGGGGATTGCTGGTCGGCACAGACTCAGTAGGTCAAAGGGCCTGTTTCTGGGCTGTATCCCTAAAGCACAGCACAAGAAAAGTAAACAAAACTAAACAGAGGTGCTGTCGGTGTGGAGTTTGCACGTTCTCCCTGTGACTGCATGGGTTTCCTTCGGGTGCTTAAGTTTCCTCCCACATGTAATTTGAGAGTAGATAGGAAAGTGGGATAACATAGATCTAGAGTGAACATGTGATCAATGCTCAGCATGGACTCGGAGAGCTGGAGGCCCTGTTTCCATGCTGCATTTCTCAATCAATGAGGCCAGTCATTAAATCCACTTTGCATACATTTCTATAACTCATTACACTTTCTATAACTCATAGGCACATTAATCCATCATTGAGGAACCAACGCAGCAGTACAGCAGTAATTTGGCATTTGTGTTATTGTTCGGAAATCCAGATGGTTCTTTGCTTGACTCGCTCCCTTGTCCAGAATGACTGGAAACATTGTGCAAGTAGCAGATAATGGAGGGATATGGGTTATGTGCACGCAGATAAGGCTAGGTCTCGGCATGTTCGGCACAGACATTGAGGGCCGAAGAGCCTGTTGCTGTGCTGTACTGTTCTGTGTTGTATGATCTAAAGCTGTGGGTTAGGAGTGAGGCAAGTGGCTTGTGGGTTGTGTGCGTGACCATAGTTAGTGTTGAGGTCTGGTAAACTATAGAACAAACATAGAACAATACAGCACAGAAACAGGCCCTTCGGCCCACAATGTCTGTGCCGACCATGATGTCCCAAGACCAATTCTTATCTGCCTGCATATGATCCGTATCCATCCATTCTCCAAATATCCATGTGCCCCTCCAAAAGCCTCTTAAATGCCACCATCGTACCTACCTCAGCAGGAGATGCTGCCCTTTGTCCCGCCCCCTTGACATCAGTCTGAAGAAGGGTCCTGACCCGAAACATCACCCATTCCTTCTCTCCTGAGATGCTGCCTGACCTGCTGAGTTACTCCAGCATTTTGTGAAATAAATACCTTCGATTTGTACCAGCATCTGCAGTTATTTTCTTACACTATCGTGTCTACCTCCATCACCATCCCTATCAGCACGTTCCATGCACCCACCACCCTCTGTGCAAAAAAACGTGCCTCACACATCTCCTTTAAACTTTACTCCGATCACCTTAAAACTATGCCCTCTAGTATTTGAGATATTTCCACCCAGAAAAATAAAGATTCTGACTGTCTACCTTATCTGTGCCTCTAGGGATCTGTTATTCGCGTAAATTATTCAACAAAAGTTAATCCAAAAAATAAAATCATCTAATAATAAGCAGCAGGTGGTCTACTGCTGATGTGATTGGAAAAACAAGGCTGATAAAAACTGTACAAACATGAATCTTCAAGGACAGGGCACATGGAGTGTTTTGTTCTGACCTTGGAGGGAAGCATTAGACACTTAGTTCAGTTTCGTTTAGAGATACAGCATGGAAAACAGGCCCTTTGACCCACCGCATCCGTGCTGACCAGCCATCCCCTCACACTGACACCCGCACACTAGGGCCAATTTACAATTTTACTGGAGCTAACTAACCTACAAACCTGCACATCTTTGGAGTGTGAGAGGAAACCGGATAAAACCCACGCAGACACGGGGAGATTATCCAAACGCCGGACAGACAGCAGCCTTCATCAGGATCGAACCTGGGTCTCTGGCGTTGAAAGGCAGCAACTCTACCGCTGCGCCACCGTGTTGCCCCACTTAGCCAACACTTGTAGTACTAAAATTGTTGAGATCAATGCCAGAAATCTGAGCGATGTGGAGAGAACGGGCATTCCGAGGGCACTAATGGGAACGGGGTCAAATCATGAAAATCTGACTGAATTTTTAAAAAATACTCTGAATTGTAACATTTTCTTTCTTTCATTTCTTAATGTATTTTCTTTAATGCACGAACTTTCCATCAACTGAAAATTATACTTCACGTAATAGGACAAAAGAATTTCTAAGTGTATACCCATCCAAGCGGAGAATTTCGCGGCACTGTTCCCAGCTGTTAGAGTTGTACAATCCACTCTCAGATGATGCAATCACAACACTTCACAGTAAAGGCACTTATCTGTTTATAACGATTCGATTGCATTGGCAAACACAGAGAAAAAACAACCAGTCCACATTAATTATGTTTAATTGTGTTTATAGCAGCCCAAGGCAGATCAAGTTCGAGAGTTCATTTCTACGAACCTAATGATGAAAGTGAATCTGTGCAGGGAAGAACTGCAGATGCTGGATAGACACAAAGTGCTGGAGTACTCAGCGGGTCAGGCAGCATCTCTGGAGACAAAGGAATAGGTGAGGTTTCAGGTCTGACAAAGGGTTGCAACCTGAAATGTCACCTATTCTTAGAAAAATAGAAACATAGAAAATAGGTGCAGGAGGAGGTCATTCGGCCCTTCGAGCCAGCACCGATCGCCATTCATTGTGATCATGGCTGATCATCCACAATCAGTAACCTGTGCCCAACCTCTCCCCATCTTATAGAAACTTACAAAATCTTAAGGGGTTGGACAGGCTAGATGCAGGAAGATTGTTCCCAATGTTGGGGAAGTCCAGAACAAGGGGTCACAGTTTAAGGATAAGGGGGAAGTCTTTTAGGGCCGAGATGAGAACGTTTTTTTTCACACAGAGTTGTGAATCTGTGGAATTCTCTGCCACAGAAGGTAGTTGAGGCCAGTTCATTGGCTATATTTAAGAGGGAGTTAGATGTGGCCCTTGTGCCTAAAGGGATCAGGGGGTATGGAGAGAAGGCAGGTACGGGATACTGAGTTGGATGATCAGCCATGATCATATTGAATGGCGGTACAGGCTCGAAGGGCCGAATGGCCTACTCCTGCACCTATTTTCTATGTTTCTATGTTTCTATATCCCTTGATTCCACTAGTCCCCAGAGCTCCATCTAACTCTCTCTTAAATTCTTCTTCTCCAGAGATGCTGCCTGACCCGCCGAGTTATTCCAGCACTTTGTGTCTATCTTCGACACCAGTCACTTTGTTGGCTTGGAGAGTCAAGAGAGTGATTTACTTTCTCGGTGATCTCAAAGTGGTCTACTATTAATTCCTTCTAAACATCGGGGTTATTCACTGAGGATTGAGTGTTGATTCTCTGGCTTCAATGGGGAACTGCACGGTGATATTTTCTTTGTGGCACCTTATTGAGACAAGTAACGGGAGCGACAATATAGTAAACCCTCGCAATAATGGACCACGGTGGGGGGCAGGGGGGAGGAGGAACGGTGTCTGTTATTGCCGATTGTCCACTATAACCAAGTGCGGGGAGTAACCTTTAATCCAAGGCCGGGAGGGAAGAAATGCGGCGTTGAGAGAGGGGGGGGGGGAGGGGGGGGGGGGGGGGGGGGGGGTTGTTTTAAACAAGGAGGAATTCGCAGGGCGGAGAGCCGAAGAGCCCCCGGTGCGACAGGGACCGACCCGGTACTCACACCGCCTTCATGCTGCTCGCTCTCTCTGCTCCCATAACCGGAAGCTCCCACCATGCTCACCGGGTCACTGGCGGGCGTGGAGGATGGTGCAACGGGAGCCTCGGTCCACTATAAGCGAAATCCGCGTTGTAGAGGTCCATTATCCCGAGGGTTTACTGTAGTGAAAGCAGTGGTGGAACAGGCAGTGTCTGGTGCAGTAGTGATCAAAAGTAATTGAAGAATGCACGTTGTACATAGAAAATAGAAAAGTACAGCAGGAGAACAGGCCTTTTGGCCAACAATGTCTGTGCCGGACATGATGCCAACTTAAACAGATCTCCTCTGCCTCCAAATGATCTATAGCCATCTATTCCCTGCATATCCATATGCCTATCTAAAAGCCTCATATGGAGGGGAGTCAATGGAAGGGTGGTTAGTTTGTGGGCAAGTTGGGCTGAAGGGCCTGTTTCCATGCTGTATGACTCTATAAGTGTGGTGGGTGCTTGGAATGTGCTGCCAGGGGTGGTGACAGAGGCAGATATCATGGCATCATATTTGGCACAGGCATTGTGGGCTGAAGGGCCTGTTCCCATGCTGTACTGTACCATGTTCAGTATGGGCTTGCCGAGACAGCGTGATGTGTAGATGGAGTCAATGGAAGGGAGGTTAGTTTGCGTGATGGTCTGGGCTGCGTCCACAATTCTCTGCAATTGTGCAGAGATTCTTTTCATCTCTGGCCTCTGGTCAAATCAAACTCCCCTCGCCTGTATCCACCTATCACTTAGAAGAAACAGGGAACTGCAGATGCTAGTTATCACATAAAAGGACACAAATAGTGCTGGAGTACCTCAGCAGGTCAGGCAGCATCTCTGAAGAACATGGACAGGTGATGTTGTGGGTCAAGACCTTTCTTTAGACCTATCACTTGCCTTGCTCTGTCCTGCCCCCCCCCCACCACCACCTCTCTTCCGGCTTTCTTCCCCTACTCAAATCAGTCTGAAGAAGGGTCCCGAGCCGAAACGTTACCTAGCCACAGATGTTGCCTGTCCTGCTGAGTTACTCCAGCACTTTGTTCATGCGTACATAGCTGATGTGTCCCCTCCCACCCTCAAGAAACTCCCTCAATATTCCCACCCACGTTTACTTGGCACCTCAGAAGGGAGTGGAATGAAAAAGGCGTCAAGTCCACGAGACAGGAGCGAATGCCTGAGCAACTCCCCAGGAACCTCAAGCTAGAGGAACTAAAAATATAACCCAAAAAATCAGGAATTTGTGTATCAAAGTCCCAAACATGTGCAACTGGGCTACTCCTTTCATTCTTCCATGCCAGACATTTCTATGCTGTGCGTGTTCCCGACGTGCCCCTCCAAAATACACCTTACGGAGAAACCGTCTCATTAGTCAAATGGACATCAGAATCAAAAACACATTTTACAACTTTGTTCTTCAAAGTGCCAATTTCCTTCATTAAATAAGCTGTCATAAAAGTTTTTACAGATTGCACGCCTCATGAAACGTGACAGTTTCCATTATAACTGTGAGTGGAGCTGGAAAATATTTGGTAAACCGTGAAATATGGAACCTACAAGGTAATTTTTCCCTATTAAGTATAATTACATGTAACTGAATTCCTGGGCTTGGAGAATTCCAGCGTTGTGCTTTAATATTCGACAGCTCAATAATTTCTGATGATATGTAATTTTACACTTAAAATAAACATGTCTCATTTTGCTGACAATAAAACAGTGTGTCTTTCAAATATCAGCAGGTTCTCTAAAGGACATGGATTTGCGATGTTTTGGATTGGGACTGAAGAAGGGTCCTGATCTAAACTTTGCCTATCCATGTCCCCATAAGATGCTACCTGACCCACTGAGTTACTTCAGCACTTTGTGCTCTACGCAAGATTCCAGCTTCTGCAGTTCCTTGTGTTTCCATTTGTCAGAATAACAGTGGAGCAGGTTTTAGTTAGCAAGCCAGCACTAAAATCTTTCCCCTCACACACACATCGTACAAATCAGACTTCTCTTGAGTCCATCACGCTGCCTCAGAAAATCAGCCAACATAATCAAAGACTTGTCTTGCCTCAGCCATTCCATCTTGTCCAGCTCCCATTCGGCAGATACAGAAGCTTGAAAGCGCGCACCACCAGACTCAGGAACAGCTTCCTCCCCTCCCTAATCAGGCTTCTGAATGGTCGTTCCATAAGCGAGGGTACTGTCTGATTCACCTCTACCCCGTTTTCCCAGATACAGCTTGGAAACAGGCCCTTCGGCCCACCGAGTCTGTGCTGACCTGTGAACACCCCGCACAGTAGCACTATCCTGCACACTGAGAGCAATTTACAGAAGCCAATTAACCTCCAAAGCTGCACATAAGTTATAGGAGCTGAATTAAGCCATTCAGCCTATCAAGTCTATTCCGCCATTCAATCATGGCCAATCTATCTTTCCCTCTCATGCCCATTCTCCTGTCTTATCCCCATAACTGCGTGTGACCCATACTAATCAAGAATCTTTGGAATGTGGGAGGAAACCAGAGAAGACCCATGTAGGTCATGGGGAAATTGTGCAAACACAGCACCCATAGTCAGGATGGGACCGGGTCCCTGGTGCTGTAAGGCAGCAACTCTACCGCTGCGCCACCGTGTCGCCCTGTGCTTACTATTCTCCTGGTGTCTGCCCAGGGCTGGAGCCTATGAAAGCACTGAGAACAGCAAACAGTATAAATAGGTACATGTTCCAAACCGATATGGATGGTTAGATTCTCCACAACAAACTGTACTTCATATACAAAGGCAAACAGAAACTATCGGAAAGATCTTGGAGTCAAATTCTTCAGCAAGTTTCGGAGAACTACATTCTACAATCTATATCTTCTCCTTTGCTCGACCTGTTGAAGTTGAGTTTGACTTGATTGTGTTCATAGTTCGTATTATATGATCTGTTTGGATAGATCATACTTAATTATTAAGGGTGTCAGAGGTTATGGGGAGAAGGCAGGAGAATGGGGTTGAGAGGGAAAGATAGATCAGACATGATCGAATGGAGGAGTGGACTTGACGGGTCGAATAGCCTAATTCTACTCCTATAATTTATGATAACATGCAAAATGAAGCTTTTCACTGTGCAACAATGAACCTAAACCAATGTGTAACCAGGGGCTTGAGCTGCTTTGCTAGCTACCGTATGAATTTCCATACTGGGAATATAGAGTTGGGATAATTCCCCACAACTAATGCCCGATAATCCACCTGATATCCTGACTCAGGGAACATCTCCCCATTGAGAAGAAAAGTAAGAGCATTTAAGCAGGAAAGACATTAGAACAGTACAGCACAGGAAAGGCACATACAGTAATGCTGGAGTTATTTAGCGGGTCAGGCAACATCCCTGGAGAACATGGATAGGTGACGTTTCGGGTCGGGACCATTCAATAATTAAATGATTCCATCAATGTTACTGTATTGTCACGTGTACCTAGGTGGAGTGAGACATTTTGTTTTTTTAATCCTGTCCTAGGCAGTACACCAGAGTCTGGCCTGACAGAGTTACAAATTTTACCAAACAGTATGAAGAAGGATCTCGACCCAAAACGTCACCTTTCCATATTCTCCAGAGATGCTGCCTGAGCTGCTGAGTTACTCCAGCACTTTGTGTCTTTCCTTGGTAAACCAGCATCAGCAGTTCCTACAGTTCCTTGTTTCCAGCAAAGGAACAAGCCCTCTGGCCCACAATGTCCGTGCCGAACACGATGTCAAGTTAAACTAATCTCCTCTGCCTGCACATGATTCATATCCTATTTTCTCCATGTAGCGAGCATGATTTAGTTTAGATTTTATTTAAACTCTCTGAGTGTTTTTAAATATTTGTATGTACTTTCAAGTGTCTTTAAGTGCCTTGAAATTTTTACATTTTGAATTTTTAACACTTTTATTCTCTCCATGTAGCGAGCATGATTTAGTTTAGATTTGATTTAAACTCTTTGAGAGCTTTTAAATATTTGTATGCACTTTTAAACATGCTTGTATTTTTTAATAATTGTCATTGTTTTAGGATGTCCATCGAGTCATAACAGGCCCTTCGGCCCAACTCAACACGCCGACCAACATGTCCCATCTACACTCGTCCCACCTGCCTGTGTGTTTGGCCCATATCCCTTTAAACCTGTCCTCTCCAAGCACCTGTCTAAATGTTTCTTAAAACGTGCAATAGTCCCTGCCTTAACTACCTCCTCCAGCAGCTCATTCCATACACCCACCACCCTTTGTGTAAAAAGGTTACCCTTCAGCGTCTTTTAAATATTTCCTCCCTTACCTCAAACCTATGCCCTCTGGTTCTTGATTCCCCTACCCTGGGCAAGAGACTCTGTATGTCTACCCAATCTATTCCTCTCATGATTTTGTACACCTCTATAACATCACACCTCAATTTCCTGCTCTCCAAGGAATAAAGACATAGCCTGCTCAACCTCTATCTACAGGCCCTCGATTGCTGGCAGCATCATGTTTCTGAATGTTTGTGTGATTGGAAACTTTGAATTATTTTGAAACGTCGACAGCCAGCTAAAGCGGCTGAGCCAGTTGCCCACATTTTCCACTGTTTAATTCCACTCTTCCCACTGCAGACAACCCCCAATGCACACTATGTTGCTGAGATTAACTTCATAAGTTCATAGCTCATAAATTCTAGGAACAGGATTAGGCCATTCGGCCCATCAGGTTCACTGCACCATTCAATCATAGCTCATCTATCTTTCCTTCTCAATCCCATTCTCCTGCCTTCTCTCCTTAACCCCTGACACCCATAGTAATCAAGAATCTGTCAATCTCCGCCTCGAAAATATCCATTGACTTGGTCTCCACAGTCGTATGTGGCAACGAATTCCACAGATTCGCCACCCTCTGACTAAAAAAAACTTCCTCCTCATCTCCCTTCTAACGGTACATCCTTTTATTCTGAGGCTGTGCCCTCTGGTCCTAGACTCTCCCACTGGTGAGCAACTGGTGTGAAATTCTGTGGATACCCAAAATCTGAAAATATCTGGAAAAGTAAGTTATTGCTGTCTCCTGTTCATCATTGCTATTTCAAAGAATCTCATGCAATCACCAATCTTTATTAAACGATACATAACCATGCAGCAGATACATAATTATGCATATACAAGCTAACATAGTTTTATTTTGAAGTGTTAGAGATAAAGCACGGAAACGGGTCCTTCGGCCCATCGAGTCCAGAGATCACCCTGTACACTAGCACTATCCTACACACTGGGGACAATTTACAATTTTACTGAAGCCTATTAACCTACAAGCCTGTAAGTCTTGCTCAAAGAAATCAGCTCCAGAAATTATACTAGTTCTTTGAAAAATATTCAACATGCCAACCTCAAACATAAGCCTGATTCTTCCTCCCACAGAGAGATCATGCAAACTCCACACACCAGCTAAGGTCGGTATCGAACCCGGGTCTCTGGCACTGTGAGGTTAGACCTGAAAAGAAAGAGGAGGAAGAAAGGGTTGCAATTGCCTGCAAAAAGAGTGGAATGTTACAGAGCAGCTGTTTTTTGCATTTGTGTTGGGTGGCTGCACTGCAGGGAAGGTAAACTCTCCATCCATCTGGCAGACAGTCAGCAAGTGGCTTATAAAGGCAAGAAGAATTAGGCTTATGTTTGAGGCTGGCATGTGCAATATTTGATATGCTGGCTGGCGGCACTGTTAGACCGTTTCATCTCTGTCGGTCACACAGACACTTTATATCCTTCTAATGAGAAAACGGCCACATTTTGAGAGATAATTCACATGTGCTCACAAAGCGACTCTCTTGTTTCTCAAAGCACTAGTATATTTTTTGGAGCCGACTTCTTTTTTTCAAGCAATTACTGGCTGTTCCACTCATCAGTAATAATTCTGAAGCCTTGATCGCTCCAGATTTTAATCACTCTGCCATTGGTAGTCCTTCCAGCAGTTGCCAAGAATTCAAACTTTGTAATTTCTTTCCTAAATCTCTCTCTCTCTCTCTCTCTCTCTCTCTCTCTCTCTCTCTCTCTCTCTCTCTCTCTCTCTCTCTCTCTCTCTCTCTCTCTCTCTCCTCTCTCTCCTCTCTCTCTCTCTCTCTCTCTCTCTCTCTCTCTCTCTCTCTCTCTCTCTCTCTCTCTCTCTCTCTCTCTCTCTCTCTCTCTCTCTCTCTGTCTGTATCTCCCTGTTTCTCTCTCTCTCTCTCTCCCTCTCCCTAGGTCTCTCTCCTTCATTCTTTCTCCCTTTCTCTCTCCCTCTCTTTTGCCATGTCTCTCTCTCCTCTCTCTCTTTCTGTGTCTCCCTCTCTCTCTCCCTGCTTCTCTTTCTCTGTCTGTTTCTTTCCCTCTGCGTTTCTTTTTGTCTCTCTCTTTCTCTGTCTTTCTCTCTCTCCCTCTTTCTCTATCTCTCTCCCTCTCTTTTCCTCCACACCTCTTTTTCTCTTCCTATGTTTCTCCGTCTCTATCCCTCACTCTCTCTGTCCCTCTCGCTCTGTCTCGCTCTCTCTCTCTCTCTCTTTGTGTCTCTCACCCTCTCTTTACCCTCACTCCCTCCATCTCACTAACCCTTCTCAATTTGCATTAAGACGTTCCTTCAAAGTACCTCTTTGACCACCTGTTGGTCAATCAATATCAAACAATCTTTAACTGTCCCATTGAATTAAGTTCGGGAGCCACGACCGCCCCGACGTGCAGCGGCAGCTTCTTTGCCCGCCCCGAGTCGTGGGGCTTGGGTCGGCCCGCTGCGGACCTTTCACCGTCCGGCGTGGCCTGGAACGTGGCACCCTCTACAGCCTGACCGCGGGAGAAGACGGCAGGGGAAGAGAAAAGACATTCTGGCCTTCCATCACAGTGAGGAGGTGACTGGAGGAGACTCGCTGTGATGGATGTTTCTTTTTTTTGTTTTGTGTTGGTTTGTGGTTGTGTGTGTTATTGCTTATTTTTATTGCTCTTATTGTTGGACTGTGGGTAACGGGATTTCGTCCAAAAGACGTGTTTTTTTGGATGACAATGAAGGTTATTCTGATTCTGATTCTGACTGATCCACGAGGAATTGATCAATGTAGCTTTGCAAAGCCAAATTGTTGAATATTCGCCATGTTCTGGTTAATGGGAGCAGTTACATGCTCAATCATAAATGCCCTTGGAATAGTGTTACCCCAGTCATCCCCCTTTTCCCTGAAACAATGGGCAGGAGATGCAAAAAGTTGAAAGCTCGTACCACCAGTTTCAGGAACAACTATTTTCATCAGAATATTAGGAAGTTCGGCATGTCCCCGACAACTATCACCAACCTCTACAGATGCGCCTTAGAAAGCATTTTATCGGGATGCTTCACACCATAGTTCTCTGTTATTCCAGTTTTGCATCCTACACATACAGCATGGTTTGGGAACAGCTCCATCCAAGACCACAAGAAATTGCAGAGAATTGTGGGGACAGCCCAGACCATCACATTATCCAACCTCCCTTCCATTGACTCCATCTACACTACACGCTGCCTCGGCAAGGCCACCAGCATAATCAAGGACCAGTTACACTCCTCTTCTCCCCTATCCCAGCAGGCAAGAGTTTGGTTTAGATTTGTTTGGTTTAGTTTAGTTTATTGTCACGTGTAGCGAGGTACAGTGAAAAGCTTTATCCATTTTTTTCAGAGGTGCAGAAGTTCGAAAAGGCATACCTCCAAATTCAGAAACAGTTTCTTCCCAGTTGTTATCAGGCAACTGAATCATCCTCTCACAAGCTCGAGAGTGGTCCTGACAACATCATCTACCTCATTGAAGACCTTTGAACTATCTTTAATTGGACTTTATCTTGCACTGAATAACATACCCTTTATCCTGTATCTGTACACTGTGGATGGCTTGATTGTGACCATGTAGTCTTTTCATTGACTGGATAGCACACAACACGAAAGCGTTTCACTGTACCTCAGCACACGCAACAATAATAAACTAAACTAAACTAAACTACTAAGCAGACCTCTTATATGCTAAGGGAGTGGCTTCAATCTACCAATCTATCTTTGGAGTTTGGGAGGAAACCGGAAGCACCAGTAGTCAGGATCAAACCCGGGTGTCTGATGCTGTAAGGTAACACTAACGCTGCGCCACTGTGTTGCCCAGCACCGATTCCCTCTGCAGATGCTGCCTGATCTGCTAAATTCCTCCAGCACTTTGTGCTTTACTCAAGATTCCAGCATCTGCAGTTCCATGTATCTCTACAGTACGATTTGATTGGGTAACATAGAACAGTACAGCTCAGGAAGGGACCCTTCGGCCCACAATTCTGTACTGAACATGATGCCAGGTTAAACTGATCTCATCTGCCAGTACATGATCACTAACCCTCTTTTCCCTGCACTTCCATGTGTGTCTATCTTAAAGCTTCTTAAACGCCACTATTGTATCTGCCTTCACCACCACACCTGTCAATACGTTCCAGGCCCCCACTACCTTTTGTGTAAAAAACCCTGCACGTCTCTATTAAACTTTCCCCCTCTCACCTTATAACTACTGTATGCTCTCTAGTGTTGGACATTTCCACCCTGAGGAAAACGATTCTGACTGTTTAACCTCAAGTCTCCCCTCAACCTCTGACGTTCCAAAGAAAACAATTCAAGACTATCCAACCTCTCCCCGCTGCTGAAACCGTCTAATCCAGGCAGCATTCTGATAAACTACCCTCTCCAAAGGCTCCACACTTGTCCTGTAATGGGCCGACCAGAACTGCAAGCAATACTCCAAATATTCCATCACGCAATAAGAATTTATTTTCATTGAATCTCCGCACAAATGACAATAATAAAACGAATCATGAGTGACTGCTAAGTCTTCCCATGGTAATACTGAGTATAGAGGTTGGGAGGACATGTTGCAGTTTTATAAGACGCTGGTGAGGCCACATTTAGAATACTGTGTTCAGTTCTGGACACCATGTTAGAGGAAAGATGTTGTCAAGCTTGAATGGGGGTAGAGAAGATTTATGAGGATGTTGCCAGGACTTGTGGGCCTGAGCTAAAGGGAGAGGTTGTGCAGGCTAGGACTCTATTCCTTGGAGCACAGGAGGATGAGGGGTGATCTTATAGAGTAGCACAAAATCATGAGAGGAATAGATTGGGTAGACGCACAGAGTCCCTTGTCCAGAGTAGGGGGATCGAGAAGCAAAGGACATAGGTTTAAGGTGAGAGGGGAAAGATTTAATAGGAACCTGAGGGGTAACCTTTTCACACAAAGGATGGTGGATATACGGAACGAGCTGCCGGAGGAGGTAGTTGAGGCAGGTACTAGTTCATAAACACAACAATGAAGAAACATTTAGACAGATACATGGATAGGACAGGTTTAGAGAGATATAGGCCAAACGCAGGTAGGTGGGACTAGTGTAGATGGGACATGTTGGTCAGTGTGGGCAAGTTGGGCAAAATGGCCTGTTTCAATGCTGTATGACTCTATGACTCTAATATTGAGTAGCGTGTTCAAGGATTTTCACCCGGGATGAACAACGAGCGGCTAATATATTTCCAGGCCAGGATTCTGTGCAACTTGGGAGGGAAGGTCATTGCTGTTAAGTAGGGCTAAATAAATGCATGTTGCTGCTACAGCTCTAACTGAGACAGAACATCCCAAAATCACTGATGCCTAACACAAGTTTAACACTGGGGCTAGTTTGATTGCTTCCATGAGGCCATTATTGGCTTCTTGCCACAGGGAACACAAATCTGTCATCTCTCTTGTGCAGCTACTGCAAACTGCTTTCCACAAACATTTTTGGGGCCATTTTTATGCCGCAAACAAATTAAGACATAACATTGTACGAGGCCATTCAATTCTTCATTTTTTAAAGTTTAATTTAGTTTCTGAGATACAGCATGGAAACAGGCTCTTCGACCCACCGAGTGAGTCCACGCTGACCATCGATCACCCATTCATACCCGTACTGTGATATCCCTAATGGGATATCCACTGTGGCACCACATCCCTATCATTTTGGACATGTAAAAGAGGGAGCAGCATTACGTCGTGTCCTGATGCCCACCCTCCATAGAAGATGTTGAAAAATTGCTGGTGGGCCCGCTGCCTCACAGCGCCGGAAACCCAGGTTCGATCCTGTGTGTGGAGTTTGCACGTTCTCCCTATGACCGCATGGGCTTCCTCCGGGTGCTCCAGTTTCCTCCCACACTCCAAAGACATGCAGATTTGCCTGTTAATCGGCCTGTGAGTCTATAGGGGGTGGATGAGAAGGTGGTAGAACATGGAACTAGCATGAACAGGTGATTGATGGTCGGTGTGGACTCGGCAGGCCTGTTTCCATTCTGTATCCCTAAGTTGTCATGATTTGTAACCTTTATGTATTTCTCTAAAAGGAGAGCAAACATACACGCAAATATACACACACATCCACAATGTTCAAAAACAGTTTCTTCCCAGTTGTTATCAGGTAACTGAACCGTCCTTTTATCAGCTAGACTGCAGTCCTGACCCACTATCTAACGCTTTGAAGACCTATGAACGATCTTTAATTGAACTTTATCGGAATTTAATGTTGTATCTAGTACTAAATGCTGTACATTTTATCCTTTATCAGACCTATCCTGACCAAACATTTACCTCATTGTCTGTTAATTGGCAATCTATCTTTAAACTATCTTTAATCGGGCTTTACCTTGCACTGAATAATATAACCTTTATCCTTTATCCGGGCTCTGTGGACAGCTTGATTATAATCATGTACAGTCATTTCTTTGACAAACAAATACTTTTCACTGCAACTCGGTACATATGACAATAAATTAAACTAAACTAAACAACAGGGCAGCATTGTGGCACAGCAGTAGAGTTGCTGCCTTACAGCGCCAGAAACCTGGGTTTGATCCTGACTACGGGTGCTGTCTGAGCAGAGTTTGTACGTTCTCCCTGTGACCGCGTGGGTTTTCTCTGGTTGCTCCAGTTCCCTCCCACTCTAAAGATGTACAAGTTTGTAAGCTAATTGGCTTTGGTAAAAATTGTAAATTGTCCTTAGTGTGTAGGATAGTGTTAGTGTACGGGGTGATCGCTGATCGGCCTGGACTTGGGAGGCCAAAGTGTCTGTTTCCGCGATGTGTCTCTCGAGTTTAAAGTCTAAAACACACACACACACACAAACGCATGCACATGACACGTTTTATTTTACGTGGCCCCTGTTCAGTGTCGAGCGCAGTGATGATGTTATGGAAAAAGTGGAGGGGACGGGCGTTAGGCGAAGACAATGCACCTACTGAGGGTAGCAGAGGTCTGCATGCCAGAGGCAACACTACACTGACTGTACACCAAGCCCAGAAACAGAGGCAGTGTGAGAGAGGGAGAGTGCGGAGACCACAAGTAACGACCCAGCTGATTAATGCCTTGGAAATTTCTGCCAAATAACAAGGGCTATTCAGGGGAACAGGGGCCAGCATCTAAGAGAGTTGTAGAATTAATCCATTGAAAACATACACACTCTCCTGCTTGCTATCTCCAACAGAGATTTTTCCTTTATATATCTTAAATATAGATTTTAGACGTTAGAGATACAGTATGGAAACAGGCCCTTCAGCCCACCGAGTCCACACTTACCACGTACACTAGCACTATCCTACACACTAGGGACTATTTACAATTTTACCAAAGTCAATTAACCTACTAACCCGCACGTCTCTGGAGTGTGGGAGGAAACCGGAGCACCCGAAGAAAACCCACATGGTTGCGGGGAGAACGTACAAACTCTGGACAGACAGTATCCGTAGTCAGGATCGAACCTCTGGTGCTGTAAGGCAGCAACTCTACCGCTGTGCCACCGTGCCGTCCATATGAATAAATTCAGCCATTTTTAATGTCCCATCTATATGTGTCCCTGCATTCTTAAACTGTGCCCTCAATTCCTTTGGTCGGCTACATTTGAGGTACTGTATGCAGTTCTGGTTGCCCATTACAGGAAGGCTTTGGAGAGGGTTCAGAAGAGGTTTACCAGCAGACTATAAATGTAATAAAAAGTAACTACAGATGCTGGTTTATACCAAAGATAAACACAAAATGCTGGAGTAAGTCAGCGGGTCAAGCAGCATCTCTGGAGAAAAAGGAATTGGTGACGTTTCGGGTCGTGGTTCCGACTCAGACTGAAACATCCCAACCCGAAATGTCACCTGTCCATTTTCTCCAGAGATGCTGCTTGACCTGCTGTGTTACTCCAGCTTTTGTGTCTATCTTTACCAGGATGCTGTCTGGATTTGAAGGTATTAGATATCAGGAGAATTTGCACAAACTTGAATTGTTTTCTCTGGAACTTTGGTGTTTGAGTGTGACCTGATAGTAGTATATTCCAGGGATGGAAGTATCCAAAACTACAGACCACACCTTTAAAATGAGAGGAACAATTTAAAGGAGATGTGCAAAATAGGTTTTTTACTTGTCACAGAATATGGTGGGTGCCTGGAACTCGCTGTCAGGGATGATGGTGGAGGCAGATATCCTAGTAGCGTTTAAAAGGCTTTTCGACAGGTACATGGATATACATACATAAAACATAGAACAGTACAGCACAGCCCTTCAGCCCACAATGTTTGTGCCGAACATGATGCCAAGTTAAAATGCAGGGAATGAAAGGATATGGATCACACGCAAGCAGAGGAAATTAGTTTATCTTTGTTTAACGTGGCATCATGTTCAGCACAGACATCATGAGCCAAAGGGCCAGGTTCCTGTGCTGTACTGTTCTGTGTTTTGGGGCAAGAAGGGATGGGCAATAAAACAGCAACTCTACATGCATCCGCAGATGGAATGAACAAGAGAACACTTTATAAATAGATGGTAGGTGAGGACCACTCTTTCACCGACTGGAGCACGGTCCTGACTAAACTATTTACTTCATATGGAGACCCTTGGACTATCTTGAGACGGAATTTACTGGATTTTACCTTGCACTAAATGTCATTCCCTTTATCCTGTATCTGTATACTTGGATGGCTTGATTGGAATCATGTTTAATCTTTTCGCTGACCGGACAGCATGCAACAAACAAGCTTTGTACCTCGGTACACCTGACAATAGAAATGAACGAAACAATTTAATTTAGTGTTTTGTCACATGTACCAAGGTAAATGTGATTTTTGTTTGTTGTGTTTCGGAAATGAAGGAATTATTTCAGCGACAAAAAAGAAAGCAAAATCCTTTAGAGAGCTTTCCAGCATAGATTCCAGCAATAATCGCACTTGTGGAAAGTGTTGGCTGTTGGCTGTCAGACTCTATGGGAAGTGCAGAGGTGGTGAAATTTAAGTCTTCCCCTTTGCTTTGACTGGGTGTCAGGAACACACCGACATTCAAAGACCCAAAGGCAGGCTGAGAAATCGAAGAGATAAGAACCCAGCATGGAACTGATAGGTGTTAGGAAAGGAGCCAAAACATGTACGAGTTGATTAAAAAAAGCACAAGATGGTGACGTAAGTTTAAAGTTGAGAAAACTCACCCAGCAGAAAATGTCTACAAGCAATCCTTTGTTTATTGGGGAGCTTTGAATGGTTATAAATCATACTGAACGATCCTACATTCAGCGCCTACACTAAGCCAAGACCACTGTGTACATTTCTATGCATTGCTCACATTTATCACAATCTGCAAAGAAACGGCCCTTCAACTTAAAAGTGTCCATTTTTATAATTAATCAAGAATAAGCACTCAACATGACCAAACCATCCACAGAGCATTAGCAAGTCTGTTTGTGCATTAGATATCTTTTAAGCAACTTGTTTCCTCTCAGAGTGGATTTTCTCCTTAAATGTACCTCTGCATTTGATTTTTTTAAACATTTCCCTTACTTTGACAAATTGCCTTAGAACGTCAGGCGACAGAGTGGGCAGCGGCAGAGTTGCTGCCTCACAGCGCCAGAGACCCAGGTTCGATCCTGACTACAGGTGCTGTCTGGACAGAGTTTGTACGTTCTCTCTTCTACCGCATGGCTTTTCTCCCACATCTCAAAGGTGTACAGGTTTGTAGGTTTGTGTCTGAAGAAGGGTCTTGACCTAAAATGTCACCTATTCCTTTTTTCTAGAGATGCTGCCTGACCCGCTGAGTTACTCCAGCATTTTGTGTCTTTCTTCGGTGTAAACCAGATCAGTAGTTCCATCCCATACAGGTTTGTAGGTTAACTGGCTTGGGTAAAATAGTAAATTGTCCTTAGTGTGTAGAATAGTGCTACTGTACCTGTATGCACACTTGGTGCACACTTGGTGGGCCAAAGGACCTGTTTCCACACTATATCTCTAAAGCCTAAACTTTAAAGTCATAGAACACAGAACATAGAACAGTACAGCATAGGCAGGTAGGACTAGTGTAGATGGGGCATGTTGGTCGGTGTGGGTAAGTTGGACCGAAGGGCCTGCTTCCACGCTCTGTGACTCTATAACCATCAGTCTCTCGAACACAACACACTAACCACAGCAACTATGAACTTCAATGGACTGTCTTTGATTGCACGACAAACCGGTTTTATTTTTATACCAGCATTACAATAAATGAATTTGTTGAATTATTAAAATATATTATGTTATCTGTGTGTAAGAACTTCACTGTATGCAAAAAAAAAGCATTTCACTATGTGTTTGCTAATGTGACAATAAAGCAATTCTGGGCACCGTATCTGAGGAAGGATGTGCTGGCTCTGGAGAGGGTCCAGAGGAGGTTTACAAAAATGATTCCAGGAATGAGTTGGTTAACCTATGATGAGCGTTTGTCGGCACTGGGCCTGTACTCGCTGGAGTTTAGAAGAATGAGAGGGGACCTCATGGAAACATACAGAATAATGAAATGCTTGGATAGAGTGGATGTGGAGAGGATGTTTCCACTAGTGGGAGAGTCTAGGACCAGTCAAAGCCTCAGAATTAAATGATGTTCCTTTAGGAAGGAAATGAGGAGAAATTTATTTCGTCAGAGGGTGGTGAATCTGTGGAATTCTTTGCCACAGAAGGCTATGGAGGCCATCAGTGAATATTTTGAAGGCATAGATAGATTCTTGGTCAGTACAGGTGTCAAAGGTTATGGGGAAAAGGCAGGAGAAAGGGGTTAGGAGAGATAGATCAGCCATGATTGAATGGCGGAGTCGACTTGATAGGCCGAATGGCCTAATTCTACTCCTATCACTTATGACCTTATGATAAAGCACCATTAAACATTTACCATTTGGAGGTCAAGTATTTTTAAAGCGGAGATTTTCAGATCTTGATTAGCAAGGGTGTCAAAGGGTGAAGGGAGGAGAATGGGGTTGAGAGGGCTGTGTACTTGGCTGCAAAGTCATGGGTGTACAAGGAGGCTGAATACACAGGTATGAAACCAGGGACTCCTCAACATAGACGTGTAAAGGACATTTTCAGGAATGGGAAAATCTAGAACGGACAACCTCAGAATGAAAGGACATACCTTTAGAATTGAGATGTGGAGGAATTTCTTTAGCCAGAGGGTGGTAAATCTGTGGAAATCATCGCCACAGACTGTGGAGGCCAAGTCATTGGGTATTTTTCAGGAGGAGATTGATAGGTTCTAGGTGTCAAAGTTTATGGAGCGAAGGCAGGAGAATGGGGTTGAGATAGATCAGCCATAATTGAATGACGGAGTAGAGTCGATGGGTCGAATGACTTAATTCTACTCCGATGACTCACGTATAGCTGGTCCCAGCTCTGGGTCATTGAACAGAACCAGCCATTACCACGCACAGTCCCACCGCGAAAGATGAGCCCAAACTGTTCTCAAATCAGTTGCACATGTACAAACCTCAGTTCGTGAACCCTCGGAGTGACTTACAGTAACCCAATCCTCCCAAGTCACCCACCAAATCTGACACGTTCAGTTTTCCCTTACAATTCCCACATGGCAAATCCAAAAGCCTTTTCTGTTTCTGTGATCCCGATTTCCTTTCATTCCTTTAATCACAGCACGGTGGTGCAGCGGTAGAGTTGCTGCCTTACAGTGAAAGAGACGCTGGCACGATCCCGACTGTACGGGTGCTGTCTGTACGGAGTTTGTGCGTCCTCCCCGTCAACGTGTGGGATTTCTCCGGGTGCTCCGGTTTCTTCCCACACTCCAAAGACATGCAGGTTTGTAGGTTAATTGACTTCTGTAAATTGTCACTTGTGTGTAGGGTAAAACTAGTGTACGGGGTGATCTCTGGTCGGCATGGACTCGGTGGGCCGAAGAGCCTGTTTCCACTAGAATGAAAACTAAATCTTAAACTTTGCTTGGTACACTTACCCCTGAGGATATCCTTGGGTAGCTTACAACCAACGGTATGAACATTGAATCCTCCAATTTTAAATAACTAATCAACAAACGAACCCCACCCCCCTCCTTCCACTGACTGGACAATATGTTGGACAAAGGCCAGAGATGCAAAAAGGTGTGAGACAAAGGGATTGGCGCAAATTGTGAAGCCAGTGGAAGGAACGTAGGTGAGAAGTAGACAATAGACAATAGGTGCAGGAGGAGGCCATTCGGCCCTTCGAGCCAGCACTGCCATTCAATGTGATCATGGCTGATCATTCTCAATCAGTACCCCGTTCCTGCCTTCTCCCCATACCCCCTGACTCCGCTATCCTTAAGAGCTCTATCCAGCTCTCTCTTGAATGTATTCAGAGAATTGGCCTCCTCCTGCACCTATTGTCTATTGTCTATTGTCTACTTCAGTAGGTTCGAGTAGGTGCGAGTCCAGGTAGGGCACAGGGCAGGGAGGGAGGGGGGAGAAATGGGGTGTGGGGGGGGGATAAAAAGGAGGGGGGAAGGGGTTGTAGGGAAAATTTGAGAATACCCAAGCAGAATATGAGATGCTGTTCCTCTGGTTTGCATGTGACCTCACTCTGGCAATAAAGGGTGCCTCGGACAGAAAGGTCAGTGTGGGAAGGGGAGTTAAAATGGTTAGCAACTGGGAAATTGAATAGGCCTTGGCAGATGTCCCATCACTCCTATCGCTTATGATCTTATGAATAGATAATAAAATAAACAAGCATAAAAAAAGTTAAATTAATTTAAAAAACAAATGTTATGGTCCAAAAAAAACCAAAAAAACAAATTCCCCTAGAGTTACTCAGGCAGTTCATAGTTTGGAGTTTGGTAGTGGTCTTGCTCCGAGTCAGAGGTTCAACATTTCAAAGCCCCTTAATTTAGTTTGGTTTTACAGCGTGGAAACAGCCCCTTCGGCCCACCGAGTCCATGCCTACCATCGATCACCCCAGTTCTATGTTGTGCCACTTTCTCACCCACTCCCTTTAGACACTAGGGGGCAATTTACAGAGGGCCAATTAACCTATAAACCTGCGCATCTTTGTGCTGTGACAGCACCCAAGGCCAGGATTGAACCTGGGTCTCTTGCACTACGAGGCAGCTGTGCGCCACTGTGCCACCTTGATATCGAGGCTGATGCTCCAATGCAGCTCTTGGTGACTCATGCAGAAGAACAAAAGAAAATAAGGTCATAATGATAGGAGCAGAATTAGGCCATTCGGCTCATCAAGTCTACTCCGCCATTCAATCATGGCTGATCTATCTCTCCCTCCTAACCCCATTCTCCTGCTCCCCATAACCCCTGACACCTGTACTAATCAAGAATCTATCTATCTCTACCTTAAAAATATCCATTGACTTGGCCTCCACAGCCTTCTGTGGCAAAGAATTCCACAGATTCACCACCCTCTGACTAAAGAAATTCCTCCTCATCTCCTTCCTAAAAGAATGTATAAGGAACGTAAATAGGAGGAAGAGTAGGCCACTCTGCCCCTCCAGGCCCCAGCATTCAACATAATCATGGCTTATCGAACCCAGGCCTCAACTCCCCTTCTGCACCAAGTTACCTGTCGCCATCATTTCCTCAATCACTGAAAAATATATCTGCTTCCTCCTTATGTATCCCAACTGATCTGAGGTTATTCATTAGCCGGGGCATTGAGTCAGGAAGTCACGCTGCAGCTTTATAGGACTCTGGTCAAGCTGCATTTGGAGTATTGGCTACTATTCTAGTTGTCCCATTACAAGAAGGATGTGGAGGCGTTGGAAAGGGTGCAGAGGAGGTTTTCCATGTTTAATAAAAGCAGGTCCCATTCTAGTAGCTTCAAGTGTCAATGAAGATGAAAAAGCAGATTCACTCGGAAAAGATTTGCTGGATTTAAATTTCTGTGAATTTTCTTTTTTCTTGAAGTAATTGGCTCCTGATCTCTTTTCACAAATGTTAATACTAATAATTTTAAAAACATGGGGAAACATTTCTAATATAAACACTGCTATAAAAATCTACTGGAAATATTGCAAAGTAAAAATATACAAGGTTGTGGCAGTTCAGGACCTCAAGTATCATGGAGTTTTACTAATCACATCTCAATTCCACATTTGACAATAAAGTACCATAAAGTAATATTTTAAGTTGCAGTACCTCTACAGAACTCAGGCACAGTTTACAGGTATAGGCCAAACCACAATGTGCTGGAGGATGGCACGGTGGCTGTACGGAGTTTGTATGTTCTCCTCATGAGCTCATGGGTTTTCTTCGGGTGCTCCGGTTTCCTCCCATACTCCATAGATGTACAGGTTTGCAGGTTAATTGGCTTTGGTAAAATTGTAAATTGTCCCTAGTGTGTAGGATAGTGCTAGTGTACGGGGATCGTCAGTTGACGTGAGCAAAATGGCCTGTTTCCACACTGTATCTCTAAACTAAACTTAACTCAGCGGGTCAGGCAGCACCTCTGGAGAGAATGGACAGATTACCTTTCAGGTCAGGAACCTTGTTAAGACTGATTGGTGTTGGGGGAAAGCTGGAAAAGTGAGTTGGGGGAGAAACAAAGCCTGGCAAATGATAGGTTGATAAACACAAAGTGCTGGAGTAACTCAGCAGGTCAGGCAGCATCTCTGATAAAATGGATAGATGACACTTCAGGTCGAGACCTTTCTTCAGATTCATAGATACAAGTGAGAGGGAGGGAAGACTTGATGAAAAGATGGGTGAAGTGAGTGACTAAAGGTAGAGGTGAAAAGGAGACAAAAGGGTATCAGACAAGGAGGGAAATGTAAAATCAGTGGAAGGAATATAAATGGATCGGGGGAAGGACGGAAGGGGAAAAACTCGTTCCATCCCGGTCATTCTTTCTTCTCCCCGCTCCCATCCGGCAAAAGATACAGAAGCTTAAAAGTGTGCACCCCCAGACTCAGGATCAGCGCCTTCCCTCTGTTCTAATGCTTCTGAACGGTGCTTCCATAAGCTCGGGTACTGTCCGACTCACCTCTAACCCACTGCGGACATTGGGCTTTGTCTAAGGGACTGTTGGGCTACAGTGCTGAGAACTATATTCTGCACTCTGCATCTTTCCCTTTGCTCTACCGATTGTACTTGAGTTTTACTTAATTGTATTTATGTGTAGTATTATCTGATCTGATTGGGTAGCATACAATGCAAAGCTATTCACTGTACGTCGGTATATGCGACAATAATAAATTTAAACCAAAACATAAAGGAGATTAAAAGGGAAATGAGGGACTCAGGGATGGGAGATGAGTGTACAAAGGAGGAGAAAGAAGCAGGGTGACTTTAGATAGTGGAAACGGGTCCTTCGCCAACCAAGTCTGCCTCACCCAGCGATCACCCCATACACTAGCTCTATCCTACACACTAGGGACAATTTACAATTTTTTTCACTGAAGCCAATTAACCTTCAAATCTGCACATCTTTGGAGTGTGTGGGGAAACCGAAGCACCCGGAGAAAACCCACACAGTCTCAGGGAGAACGTACAAATTCCATTCAAACAGCACCCGCAGTCAGGATCGAACGCGGGTCTCTGGTGCTGTAAGGCAGCAATTCTTACCGCTGCAGCACTGTGCTTAAAAAACACCCATTCCCAAAGTGTGGTGGGCACTGTGGAGCAGCTGCTTCGCAGGGCCAGAGACATGGGTTCGATCCCAACTGTGGGTGCTGTCTATACGGAGTTTGTACGTTCCTTCCACACTCCAAAGATGTGCAGGTTTATAGCTTAATTGGCTATGATAAAATTGTAAATTGTCCCTACTGAGTAGGGTAGTGCCAGTGTCAAGGGTGATCGCTGGTCGGCATGGAATCAGTGGGCCAGAGGGCCTGTTACTGTTCTTTATCCATGAAGTCTAAAATCTAAAGTCTAAAGACGATCTGCTTAGGCCATCAGACTCAACATTGCTTCTGTGCGACGATGCACAGAAGTTTTTATTTCATATAAACAGAGAGCAAGATAAACCCAGCTGCTGACAGGATAGTATTACACACATAGAGGCTCACTCATTCTGAATGGCTACACGCTAACAGCAGGCCTTTTCATGGGCACTAACACACCAGACCTTCCCACGGTCTTCTGCCGCAGTGAATGGAACCGTGTAACTCATTGTCATCTGTCCCTTCTGCGGGTGACCAGTTCCGCATAGAACCTTACCCACACCCTTCACGGTTACCGTATTGAAGTGGTATTTCGGGCGGCATGGTGGCGCTGCCATAGCGTTGCTGCCTTACAGCGCCAGAGACCCAGTTTCCATCCACACCACAAGTGCTATCTGTATGGAGTTTGTACATTCTCCCCATGACCTATAACCGCGTGGATTATCCCCAGGTGCTCTGGTTTCTTCCCGCATCCCAAGGATGTACAGGTTTGTAAGTTAATTGGCTTCGGTAAAGACTGTAAATTGTCCTTATCCAGGTTCAGGAACAGCTTCTCCCCTACAACCATCATAAACACTACAACCTCCAAATATGCTCTGAACTATGTAGACACAAAACCTGGAGTAACTCAGCCGGACAGACAGCATCTCTGGAGAGAAGGAATGGGTGACTTTTCGGGTCGAGACCTTTCTTTAGACTAATCAGGGGAAAGGGTAATGAGAGATATAGACAGTGATGTAGAGAGATATAGAACAAATGAATGAAAGATATGCAAAAAATTAATGATGATAAAGGGAACAGGCCATTGTTAGCTGTTTGCTAGTGAGAACAGGAACCTGATGCAACTTGGATGGGGAGGGATGGAGAGAGAGGGACTGCAGGGGTTACTTGAAGTTAGAGAAATCAAATTCATACCACTGGGTTGTAAGCTGTCCAAGTGAAATATGAGATGCTGATCCTCAAACTTGTGATACGCCTCAATCTGATTATGGACGAGGCCGAGGACAGAAAGGTCAGTGGGAATGGGAAGGGGAATTAAAGTGTTTGGCAACCGAGAGATCATAGGTCCAGGCAGACTGAGCGAAGGTGTTCAGTGAAAAGATCGCCCAGTCCACGTTTGGTCTTGCCGATGTATTAGAGTCAGTCCACATCCTGAACAACGGACACAGTAGATGAGGTTGGAGGAGGTGCAAGTGAACCTCTGCCTAACCTGAAAGAACTGTCGGGGTCCCTGGACAGAGCTAGATAGAGCTCTTAAGGATAGCGGAGTCAGGGGGTATGGGGAGAAGGCAGGAACGGGGTACTGATTGAGAATGATCAGCCATGATCACATTGAATGGCGGTGCTGGCTCGAAGAGCCGAATGGCCTCCTCCTGCACCTATTGTCTATTGTCTATTGTCTATTGAGTCGAGGGAGGAGGCTTAGGGACAGGTGTTGCATCTCCTGCGGTTGCAGGGGAAGGTTCTGGTGGGAAGGGATGAGGCATTGGCCTTGACCTTTTGACTATTCTTGTTTGCTGGTTTGTTTTACATGTGTATGTGTATGAATGTATGCATATATATATATATATATATTAAACGTGCGTGTGTGGTGTCTGTGTGTGTATGTATGTGTATTTTTATTTATTTATTATATTGTTCTTGCGCTGCTGCAAGTAAGAATTTCATTGTTCTGTTTGGGACATTTGGGATGATAAAACAGTCTGGACTCTTGATACAGGTTTAATTTGAAAACAAAAAAGACGCCAATGGAACTGCTGAGTTCTTCCAGCAGATGGTTTGTTGCTTCAATAAGTCAATCGGTTGTTGGAACTGCCCATGATGGGGAGATACCAAATTATACTTTGATGCGAGTGTGAACATTCTGGGCGGCATGGTGGCCCACCGTTTCCACCCACACTCCAAAGACTACAGGTTATAATTGTAGAATGTCCCTGGTGTGCGTAGGATAGTATTAGTGTGCGGGGATCACTGGTTGGCGCAAACTCGATGGGCCAAAGGGCCTGTGTCCACGATGTATTTCTAAACTAAACTACACTAAATGGAACTATCCATCTAGATATCACTTAAATTGCGCAGCATCGCTAGGTCGATCAGCCATAACATGACAGTCGCGATTCTCAGAAATCCTGTATTATTGAAAATTGCACTATTACGGATAATTGTATCAATGAGGACAATAGAGAATAGACAATAGATGCAGGAGTAGGCCATTAGGCCCTTCGAGCCAGCACCACCATTCAATGTGATCATGGCTGGTCATTCTCAATCAGTACCCCGTTCCTGCCTTCTCCCCATACCCCCTGACTCCGCTATCCTTAAGAGCTCTATCTAGTTCTCTCTTGAATGCATTCAGAGAATTGGCCTCCACTGCCTTCTGAGGCAGAGAATTCCACAGATTTACAACTCTCTGACTGAAAAAGTTTTTCCTCATCTCCGTTATAAATGGCCTACCCCTTATTCTTAAACTGTGGCCCCTGGTTCTGGACTCCCCCAACATTGCCTCTAACGTGTCCAACCCCTTAATAATCTTATACGTTTCGATAAGATCCCCTCTCATCCTTCTAATAGGGGGTTGGGGGGCTAGAAATCTTCAGACTCGTAATAACAAATTTATTTTTCCTGCAGCATTTTCAGAAATACAAGTTCTTTACTTTGTCTCGAGTTTATTTTTGTTGCTGCAAGCTAAAAATACATTAGTTTTGTTTATTGTCAAGTGTGCCGGGGTACAGTGAAAATCTTTTGTTGCGTGCTGACCAGTCAGAGGAAAGACAACACATGATTACAATCGAACCATCCACAGCATACAGATAAATTATAAAGGCAACAGCGTTTAGTGCAAGGTAAAGTCCAGTAAGTCCAAATAAAGATAGTCCGAGGATCTCCAATGAGGTTTCAAGTAGCTTGGGACTGCGTACTTAAGGCCATATGTGACATTGCACATATCTTTGGAAGCGTTGCTTGTCAATTTCAATAGCTTCCTGCGGTGAAACTGACAGCCTGTGTTATTAAGAGATAATGGTGTCTGATTACTGTGGACAGGTAACATGGAAACAATTTATTAGTCCCTTATACTGTTTAAATCCAAGACAGCTTTTTTTCTGTTGACAATTGCCATAGTAACTTTTACGTAGTTCTGCTTCCCAACCAAAACATCACTGTGATCAATTAAGCCTGCATTAGACACATAGTTTCCCCAAATGTTGTATCTGGTTCATGTTATGGCAGCACACATTACAGCACACATTACCTTCAAGATCATATAATGAACTGAACACGATAGTTGTGATCCTAAGAAACCTTGTGTTATTGAAAATTGCGCTAAAAAGACAATTGTGAAATTATTATGGGGCGAGGAGGCTTCATAGAGGCATTGAGACATTGAGTGGAAACAGGCCCTTAGACCCAACTTGCCCATGCCGACCAACATGTCCCATCTACACTAGTCCCACCTGCCTGCTCTTGGCCCACATTGCTCTAAACCTATCCTATCCATGTATCTGTCCAATGTTTCATAAACGTTATGATTGTACCTGCCTTAACTACCTCCTCCGGCAGCTTATTTGATATACCCACCACCCTTTGCGTAAAAAGCTAACCCTCAGGTTCCAATTAAATCTTTCCCTCCTCATCTTGAACCTATGTCCCCCGGTTCTCAATTTCCCTACACGAGGCAAGAGACACTGTGCTTCTACCTGATCTATTCCTCTCATGATTTTGTACACCACTGTAAGATCACCTCTCATCTTCCTGCACTCCAAAGAATAATGTCCTGCCTGCTCAATCTCGCCCAGGAGCTCAGTCCTTTGAGTCCTGGCAACTTCCTAGTAAATCTTTTCTGAATCCTTTCAAGCTTGACATCTTTATTATAACATGGTGACCAAAACTGATACACAATACTCTAAACGTGCCGAAAGACTTCTTGTCTCCCCTGTACCACTTTCAAGGAACTCTGCGCCTGCACTCCTAGATCCTTCTGCTCCACAACACTTCCCTGAGCCACACCATTCACTGTGTAGGTCCTGCCCATGTTAGACTTCCTAAAATACAACTCCTCGCATTTCTCTGAGGAAGTAGAGGCATTGGCATTTCTTGACCATTGTGTCAATGTGGTTGGATCAGGAAAGATTGGATCAAGACCAGTTTAGGATAGGGTCTCAGGAACCAACCCACCGAGCAGGCCTGAGATACCATGCCAATTCTGGACTGGGTATGAAAATCATTATCACCTCTTCCACAGCCAACAATTGACCACTGTAGGCTCCACCTTTCCTGAGTCTTCGGAACTGGCTCTGATGTGTTCTGTACCTTTTCATACCTCGAGTTTCCCTCTGCCCTGACATTCAATCTGAAGAAGGGTCTCGACCCAAAACGTCACCTTTTCATCAGGGACGTTTCCTGACCTGCTGAGTTACTCCAGCATTTTGTGACCATCTTCTGTGTAAGCCAGCATCTGCTGTTCCTTCCGACACATGAAAATGACAAGGATTGCAAGAAGTTATAGTGCCAGGAAATGACATGAAATAAGGTGCAAATTCACCTTTAATTTCCCCAGTACTTCATCAATTTGGATGACAGGTTAAGTCAGTTCTTGATTGCCAGCTTTTTACTAAGTTTGGAAGGAAACAAAATGTTCCAAAGCTGCACGGTTGAGTTGATGCCCATGGAATCAAGAAACACAGGACATCTGTGCACAAAGAAAGATGACGTTGAGGAATGCACGTGATATGAATTGTCGTGAAGAGTCAAGAGTGTTTATTTGTCATGTGGATCAACTAGAGAACAATGAAATTCTTACTTGCAGCAGCATATCACAGCAGCACAGTGGCCTAGCAGTAGATTGCTGCCTCACAGCGCCAGAGACCCGGAATCGATCCTGACCATGGGTGCTGTCTGGGCAGAGTTTGTACATTCCCCCTGTGACTGCATGGGTTTTCTCCGGGATCTCCAGTTTCCTCAAACAGTCCAAAGACGTACAGGTTCTTTGTGGGCTAATTGGCTTGGTAAAATTGTAACATTGTGCCTAGCGTGTGTACGAGGGGATCACTGGTCGGCATGGTCCTGATGGGCCAAAGGGCCTGTTTCTGTGTGGGAAGGAACTGCAGATGCTGGTTTAAACCAAAGATTGACACAAAACGCTGGAGTAACTCAGCGGGACAGGCAGCACCTCTGTAGAGAAAGAATGGATGATGTTTTGTGTCGAGACCCTTCGTCTGAAGAAGGGTCTCGACCAGAAACATCACCCATTCCTTCTCTCCGGAGAAGTTGCCTGTTCCGCTGAGTTACTCCAGCTTTTTGGACCCGTTTCTGTGCTGTATTGTTAAACTAAACTAAACCTATCAGGTTTCCTTAAAAGTGGTATCACGGGGGAGATAGGGTGGTCAAAAAGGCTTTTGGTACATTGTCCTACATTAGTCAGAGTAGTGAGTATAGAAGTTGGAAGGTAATGTTGTAGTTATATGAGATGTTGATGAGGCCACATTTAGAGTATTGTGTTTAGTTTTGGGCACCCTGTTATTGGAAAGATGTTGTCAAGCTGGGAAGGGTGCAGAGAAGATCTACAAGGATGTTGCCAGGACTCGAGGACCTGAGCTATACGGTGAGGTTGAGCAGGCCAGGACTCCATTTCTTGGAGTGCAGGAGGATGAGGGGTGATGTTATAGAAGTATTCAAAATCATAAGAGGAATAGATCGGGCAGATGCATAGTCTTTTACCCAGAGTTGGGGAATCAAGAAGCAGGGAACATAGGTTTAAGATGAGGGGTTAAAGAATTAATAGGAACCTGAGGGGCAACCTTTTTACATAAAAGGTGGTGTATGTATGGAACGAGCTTCTGGAGGAAGTAGTTGAGGCAGGGACTATCGCAATGTTTAAGAAACATTTAGACAGGTAAGTGGATAGGATAGGTTTGGAGGGATATGGGGATAAGGTAGGCAGGTGGGACTAGTGTAGATGAGGCATGTTGGTCAGCATGGGCAAGTTGGGCCGAAAGGCCTGTTTCTACACTGTATGACTCTATAACTATGAGGTCACCCCTTTGGCTCCGACCGTCCAGAGAAAACAATCCAAGCTTATCAACCTCCCCTTATAGCAAATGCGCTCCAATCCAGGCAGCATCCTGGCAAACCTCTATTGCACCCTCTCCAAAGCCTTCACATTCTTCCTGTATGGGGGGCGACCAGAACTGCATGCAATACGCATGTAGCCTAAATAAACTTTTACACAGCTGCAAAAAGACCTCAACTTTTATACTCAATCCCCTGTCCAATGAAGGCAGGCCTGCCCTATGCCTTCTTTACTATCCGACCTACTTGTGCAGGATATTGGCACCAAGCTAAAAGATCAGCCATGAACAGCAGAGCACCACAAAGCTATCTCCTGCTTCTTTTTCTCACAATCCTTTATCAGTACGTAGTGCAGCCCACCTTTGAGTGTGCCATAATCATTACTTCACAGCTCTACCAACACTTTCATCGTCTAAACATTAGATACTAAGCTTAATTTAAGTTGTAACTCTCTGACCAAGCTTTTGGGCTTCTGTCCTACTACATGGTTCAGTTCTAAGTTCTAGGAACAGAAATAGGCCATTCGGCCCATCAATCATGGCTGATCTATCTTTCCCTCTCAAACCCATTCTTCTGCCTTCTCCCCATAACCCCCTTAAGTAATCAAGAATCGATCAATCTCCACCTTAAAAATATTCATTGATTTTGCCACAGAAGGCTGTGGAGGCCATGAATTCCACAGAGTTAGCACCCTCTGACGAAAGAAATTCCTCCTTATCTCCTAGCTAAAGGTACGTCCTTTATTTTGAGGCTAAGGCTCTGGTCCTAGACTTTTCTACTAGCGGAAACATCTCTCCACATCCACTCGATCTAGGCCTTTCACTATACAGTAAGTTTCAATGAGGTCCATAAGCTAGGGTACTGTCCTCATCAGTAAGTTTCAATGAGGTCACCCGTTGTCCTTCTAACCTCCAGCGAGCCCAGGCCCAGTGTAGTCAAACGCTCATCACATGTCAAACTGTGTTCGGAAATATGTTCAGTGTCAAAACCTGTTTGATAATTCCTCCTGTGATACATCTTGGAGCACTGCTCCCATCTGGCAGAAGTCAGGTTTCCAATATCTGTTCACTGCTGGGAGCCAGAAAACAAAGATCCACAGGTAAAACTTCTACAGATGCACCACAGAAAGCATACTGTTGGAATGTATCCCGGCTTGGATGGGTAACTGCTTGACACCCCTTTTCGTCATTCCTTCTTCTCCCCGCTCTCATCGGTCAGAAGGTACAGAAGCTTGAAAGCGCGCACCACCAGACTCAGGAACAGCTTTTTCCCCTCCGTTTTCAGGCTTCTGAACGGTCCTTACATAACCTAGGGTACTGTCTGATTCACCTCTATACCTTACCCCATTGCGGACATTGGATTTTGTCTAAGGAACTGATGCACTACGATGCTGAGAACTATATTCAGCACTCTGTGGCTTCCCCTTTTGCTCTACCCTTTGTACTCGAGTTTGACTTGATTGCATCGATGGAATTATCTGATCTGACTGGACAGCATGCAAAAGAAAGCTTTGGACACCTCGGTTCACGTGATAACAATCAACCTGAACCTAAATATCTCACAAGCTTAAAGCCATTCAGCAAATGGAATATGCTATTTAGTTCTGCTCACCTCCATCGGCCAAGTACACCCTCATGTACAGCAGAGCGATTATCATACCTGTGCTTCATAGCCAGAATGCAACGATTTATCTACCAAAATATAAATAATTTGGATAATTTCTGAACTTCAAACTTGTGTTCTTACCTGCTAACATGTATTCTCTCTCTCTCTCTCTCTCTCAATGTTGAGGTCGGTTTTGCCAGCGCGTTAGGTCTGTCCGATTTGTGAGTTCTGCCCAAAAGAATAAATGCATATGAGCAAAAGTCAAATGTAAAAGCGTCACGTTACATTCCTGAACACAACTAATTGTCTTTCGCTTGTAACCCAGCATTTTGCTTTCAATCTGGTCACCTTGCCTGGGACCTCTGCCAGGGGAAATTGAGCCCGCAGGCAGTGCAAAGACCAGAATGAGCAAACAACTATTGTTCAGCAGTTGTGAAAGGTCAAGCTATAACATCATTTGCTCAGTACTCAGGCTAAACCACAAATATTTGTTGCATTGTTCCATGACAACAGGTTCACAGTCAACTTGCTATGTAAAAAGATTCATGATGCATAGCAGGACTTAATAAACAGGCTGGCTACAAACGGCCAACTGGCCTGTCTGTTGCCACTTGAGATAAAGCACGATTAAAATCACACCATAGTATTCAATGGGGAATGGTTCAGCACGGTGGCACAGTTTCTCACTGCATCAGAGACCCAAGTTCGATCCTGGCCTCGGGTGCTGTCTGTATGGAGTTTGTACATTCTCACTGTGACCGCGTGGGTTTTCTCTGGGTGCTCTGGTTTCCTCCCGAATCCTAAAGGCGTGCGAGTTTGTAGGTCAATTGGCCTCTATAAATTGCCCCTAGTGTGTAGGGAGTGGATGAGAAAGTGGATAAAATAGAACAAGTGTGAACGAGTGATTGATGGTTGGCATGGACTCGGTGGGCTGAAGGGTCTGTTTCCAGGCTGGATCTTTCAATCGATCAATCAAGAAAGATATTCATACGCACAATGCACAGCGGTGTCATCTTTTTTATTTATAAGGATGCAGATTGACCAGCAAGGAGACACTTCTTCAGACCCACAACGCCACCTATCCATGTTCTCCAGAGGTGCTTCCTGACCAACTGAGTTGCTCCAGCATGTTGTGACGTTTTGTGTATTAACCAGCATCTGCAGTTCCTGGTTTCTAGAGTCCGGATCACATTATTTAGTTTAGTTTAGTTTAGTTTATTGTCACGTGCACCCAGATACAGTGAAAAGCCTTTATGTGCATGCTATCCAGTCTTTAGAGTGGGAGGAAACCGGAGCACTGGGCGAAAACCCACGCGGTCACAGGGAGGATGTACAAACTCCATACAGACCCCGTACTGACAGCACCCATAGACAGGATCAAACTTGGGTATCTGGCTTTGCAAGGCAGTAGTTCTACCGCTGGGCCTCCCGAATGATAGAAGTGATGGCAGAAACATTCTGTCACATGCACTGTGGGGAGACGAGAGGATTCTATCGAATCACGAGCTAAAAGTGTCTTATTGTCATATGTCCCAGACAGAACATTGCAGCAGCACAACAAAATATGTAAACATAGTACTCTGTAAACAATATAATAAATGAGAAAAAAAACTTTTTTTTTCTTGAAAATTCAGGAATTACATATTATATATTTTTTTATTCAAGCAACCTCTCTCCGTCCCTCCCCCACCCTAGTTGTCGTACTGGTTTCACTGTTGTCCTGCATAACTCGTTAACACCTAGCCCACAGCCAACAATTGACCATTGTGGGCTCCACCTTTCCTTGAATCAGGAGCTAAAATTGGCATGTCACAAATGTAATGCTACGGTGGTCATGGGAGATTTCAACATGCAGGTAGACTGGGAAAATCAGGTTGGTAATGGACCCCAGGAAAGAGAGTTTGTGGAGTGTCTCCGAGATGGATTCTTAGAACAGCTTGTACTGGAGCCTACCAGGGAGAAGGCAATTCTGGATTTAGTGTTATGTAATGAACTTGACCTGATAAAGGGACTCGAAGTAAATGAGCCATTAGGAGGCAGTGATCATAATATGATAAGTTTTACTCTACAAATGGAGAGGGAGAAGGGAAAATCGGAGGTGTCAGTATTACAGTATAGCAAAGGGGATTACAGAGGCATGAGGCAGGAGTTGGCCAAAATTGACTGGAAGGAGGCCCTAGCAGGGAAGACTGTGGAACAGCAATGGCAGGTATTCCTGGGAATAATGCAGAAGTTGCAGGATCAATTTATCCCAAAGAGGAGGAAAGATTCTAAGGGGAGTAAGAGGCACCCGTGGCTGACAAGGGAAGTCAAGGACAACATAAAAATAAAAGGGAAGAAGTATAACATAGCAAAGAAGAGTGGGAAGCCAGAGGATTGGGACTCTTTTAAAGAGCAACAGAAGATAACTAAAAAGGCAATACGGGGAGAAAAGATGAGGTACGAGGGCAAACTAGCCAATAATATAAAGGAGGATAGTAAAAGCTTTTTTAGGTATGTGAAGAGGAAAAAAATAGTCAAGGCAAATGTGGGTCCCTTGAAGACAGAAGCAGGGGAATTTATTATGGGGAACAAGGAAATGGCAGAAGAGTTGAACCGGTACATTGGATCTGTCTTCACTGAGGAGGATACAAAAAATCTCCCAGATGTTCTAGTGGCCAGAGATCCTAGGGTGACCGAGGAACTGGAGGAAATCCACATTAGGCAGGAAAAAGTTTTGGGTAGACTAATGGGACTCAAGGCTGATAAATCCCCAGGGCCTGATGGTCTGCATCCCAGGGTGCTTAAGGAGGTGGCTCTAGAAATTGTGGACGCGTTAGTAATTATTTTCCAATGTTCTATAGATTCCGGGTCAGTTCCTGTGGATTGGAGGGTAGCTAATGTTATCCCACTTTTCAAGAAAGGAGGGAGAGAGAAAACGGGAAATTATAGACCAGTTAGTCTGACATCAGTGGTGGGGAAGATGCTGGAGTCAATTATAAAAGACGAAATTGCGGAGCATTTGGATCGCAGTAACAGGATCGTTCCGAGTCAGCATGGATTTACGAAGGGGAAATCGTGCTTGACTAATCTACTGGAATTTTTTGAGGATGTAACTAGGAAAATTGACAGGGGAGAGCCGGTGGATGTGGTGTACCTCGACTTTCAGAAAGCCTTCGACAAGGTCCCACATAGGAGATTGGTGGGCAAAATTAGAGCACATGGTATTGGAGGTAGGGTACTGACATGGATAGAAAGTTGGTTGACAGACAGAAAGCAAAGAGTGGGGATAAATGGGTCCCTTTCAGAATGGCAGGCACTGACTAGTGGGGTACCGCAAGGCTCGGTGTTGGGACCGCAGCTATTTACAATATACATCAATGACTTGGATGAAGGGATTAAAAGTACCATTAGCAAATTTGCCGATGATACAAAGCTAGGTGGCAGTGTGAACTGTGAGGAAGATGCTATGAGGTTGCAGGGTGACTTGGACAGGTTGTGTGAGTGGGCGGATGCATGGCAGATGCAGTTTAATGTGGATAAGTGTGAGGTTATCCACTTTGGTGGTAAGAATAGGAAGGCAGATTATTATTTGAATGGTGTCAAGTTAGGAAAAGGGGACGTACAATGTGATCTGGGTGTCTTAGTGCATCAGTCACTGAAAGGAAGCATGCAGGTACAGCAGGCAGTGAAGAAAGCCAATGGAATGTTGGCCTTCATAACAAGAGGAGTTGAGTATAGGAGCAAAGAGGTCCTTCTGCAGTTGTACAGGGCCCTAGTGAGGCCGCACCTGGAGTACTGTGTGCAGGTTTGGTTTCCAAATTTGAGGAAGGATATTCTTGCTATTGAGGGCGTGCAGCGTAGGTTTACTAGGTTAATTCCCGGAATGGCGGGACTGTCATATGTTGAAAGACTGGAGCGACTAGGTTTGTATACACTGGAATTTAGAAGGATGAGAGGGGATCTTATCGAAACGTATAAGATTATTAAGGGGTTGGACATGTTAGAGGCAGGAAACATGTTCCCAATGTTGGGGGAGTCCAGAACCAGGGGCCACAGTTTAAGAATAAGGGGTAGGCCATTTAGAACAGAGATGAGGAAAAACTTTTTTAGTCAGAGAGTTGTGAATCTGTGGAATTCTCTGCCTCAGAGGGCAGTGGAGGCCAATTCTCTGAATACATTTGAGAGAGAGCTAGATAGAGCTCTTAAGGATAGCGGAGTCAGGGGGTATGGGGAGAAAGCAGGAACGGGGTACTGATTGAGAATGATCAGCCATGATCACATTGAATGGCGGTGCTGGCTCGAAGGGCCGAATGGCCTACTCCTGCACCTATTGTCTATTGTCTATTACTTTTTGCATATCTTTCATTCTTTTTTTCTTTATCTCTCTGCATCACTGTCTTCATCTCTTTCTCCTGACTCTCAGCCTGAAGAAAGGTCTCGAGCCGAAACGTCACCTTTTCCTTTTCTCCATAGATGCTGCCTGACCCGCTGAGTTACTCCAGCTTTTTGTCCCTATCTTCAGTTTGAACCAGCATCTGCAGTTCCTTCCTAAACACATACACGCACACACACACACACATCAATGCCCCCCAAGTCTATGTAGTCAGAGCTTATTTGGAGGTTATAGTGTTTAATAACTTGATGGCTTTAGCGAAGACGCTGTTCCTGAAGCTGGACATTACGGTTTTCAGGCTATCTTCTTCCTGATGGCAAGAGTGTGTGGCCAAGGTGGTGTGGGTTTCTGATGATGCTGGCTGCCTTTTTGAGGCAGCAACTCCTGTAAATTCTTTCGATGGTGGGGAGGTCAGAACACGTGATGGACTAGGCAGTATTCACCCAGTGTTCAATAGTCATCCACATAACACAGTGCTCACTGTTCAGCTCCCTCATTGCAACGCCAGGTAAAATGATCTCTTTGTAACACAGCACTTCACAAACCATGTCAACAATGCAGGAAGCCTGTTCTGCTGCAGTGCATTAAGACACTTTATTTAATACACCACGTTCTCTGTGTACTACACTGCTAGTTCATCTAACAAAAGATCTCTGACAGTCTTGACTGGAAAGTTAAAAACAAAGCAGATTTACTTCCAGAAACAAGGTGACAAAATATGGCAGCACCTTTACAAAATTAGGTTACTTCCGTTCACACTGAAACATTGGAGACTTAACTCAAAAGGACTTGTATTTACAACTTAAACATTGAACAGTACAGCACTCTGAATTAAATATAAACACTCACACCATACAATGTAGAACAGTACAGCACAGGAACAGGCCCTTCGGCCCACAATCTCTGTGCCAAACATGGTCCCAAGTTAAACCCTCCTGTATGTGATCCATCTCCCTCCATTCCCTGCACATTGTTGTGCCTGTCCAAATGTTTCTTAAATCTGCCTCCACCTATATTTCTGTATCACATAATTCATATCCATAGAGTAGACGCAGAACCTCTTTCCAAGGGTGAAAATGCCTAACGCTAGAGGGCATGGCTATAAGGTGAGAGGGGGAAAGTTTTATGGAGATACGTGGGGCAAGTTCTTTTACAGTGTCAAGAGCCTGGAAGGCACATCCCAAAGACGTGCAGGTTTGTAGCTTGACCGGTCTCTATAAATTGCCCTTAGTGTGTGCAGAGTGGATGAGAAAGTGGGATAACATAGAACTAGCGTGAACGGGTGATCAGCGGTCTGAGTGGACGGTGGGCCGAAAGATATGGTAATGGTTTTTAAGAGGCTTTTAGATAGGCACATGAAAGTGCAGGGAAAACAGGGATATGGATCGTGTACAGGCAGAGGTGATCAGTTTAAGTAGGTATCATGTTCGGCACAGACATTATGGGAGGAAGGGCCTGTTCTTGTGCTGTGCTGTGCTATGTTCTATGTATATCCGTTTAAGCTAACTCAATACTTTGGCAGTAACTTGTAGCACAGGGTACATGGCAGCCAATTTGTGACAGTAAGCTTCCCCACACACACGCGCAGCAAAGTGAAAAAGGTCAGATCATCCTCACAGTGGCACGGCGGCAGAGTTGCTGCCTCACAGCATCCGAGAATCAGTTTCCATCCTGACCTCAGGTGCTGCACATATATGGAGTTTGTATGTTCTCCCTGTGACCGTGTGGATTTCCTCTGGATGCTCCGGTTTCCTCCCACATACGAAAGACGTGCAGGTTTGTAGCTTGACCGGTCTCTATAAATTGCCCTTAGTGTGTGCAGAGTGGATGAGAAAGTGGGATAACGTAGAACTAGCGTGAACGGGTGATCAGCGGTCTGAGTGGACGGTGGGCCGAAAGACCAGTTTCCATGCTGCATGTCTAAAGTAAATTAATCTATTATAGTAATATTGCCTGTGATAAACGCCAGCTTGGATACTAACTGCTAAATGTGATACTTTACACTTGATGTTGTACCCTTTATCCTTTCTCTGTGCACGGCTTGGCTGTATTCTTTTCTTCGACTAGAAAGCATGCAAACAAAAGCTTTTCACTGTCGAAACAAAGAACTGCAGATGCTGGTTGATACACAAAAGGTCACAAATTGCTGGAGTAACTCAGCAGGTCAGGCAGCATCTCTGGCGAACATCCTGCATTCCCTCGTCTCCCCTCTCTTCCCCCCCCCCCCCCCCCCCCCCTCCGCCCCTCCCCTCGACATAGTCATCGCACCCCTACTGTTCGCAACCTTGTGTCCCTTTTGGTATATATATATCATCAGCAATTTAGGAATAAATATCACCAGAAATTTATCCTGGACCAGCCACATTGAAGCAATGGCCAAGAAAGCCTCTACTCCAACGCCTCTACTTCCCGAGAAGGCTTACGAAGTTCGACATGTCCCCAACAAATCCCACTAACCTCTACAGATGCGCCGTTGAAAGTATTTTATCGGGATGTATCACAGCATGGTTTGGGAACAGCTACATCCTAAACCGCATGAAACTGCAGAGAGTTTTGGACGCAGCCCAGACCATCACGCAAACCAACCTCCCTTCCATTGACTCCATCTAAGGTTTTTCCCACACTCCAAAGACTGGATTGCAAGCAACAAAAATAGCTTTTCACTGTACCTCAGTGCACGTGACATTAATAAACTAAACTAAACTAGACTAAGACACTGGACGAAAATAAATCACGTCTGTATGATCCAAAAGGTGCACAAGAAAAAGTGTTCTGTATAGAGGAAACGGTGGCCTCAGTTTCAGGCAAAGTCAATGAAGACTGTTTCATTCTGATAAACATTCGGACTTTTCATAAGATCACTCCTCCAAGGAATTAAGTTCTAGCCTGCCCAACCAGTCCCAGTAGCTCAGTCCCTCCAATACTGCCAACATCCTTCCTCACCTTTCCTGCCCTCCTTCCAACTTAATGGCATCTTCACGATGACTCACGAAAAAAGACACGAGGTGCTGGAGTGATTCAGCGGATCAGACAGCATCTCTGGAGAAGATGTATGGGTGATGTTTCAAGTTCAGACCCTTCTTCAGACTGCAATAGCTTGGTCTTAATGCAGGGGGGGTTATTGGAAGAACAAAAATCACCAATTGAGAAAGCATTGCAACCCTGTGAAAACCTCATCAACCTTAAATAAGTTCATGTTCATAGGTTGGAGGAGCAGAATTAGGCCATTCGGCCCATCAAGTCCACTGCACCATTCAATCATGGCTCATCTATCTTTCCCTCTCAACCTCATTCTCCTGCCTTCTCCCCATAACCCCTGACTCCCTTTAATCAAGAATCTATCAATCTCCACCTTAAAAATATCTATTTACGGCCACAGCTGTCTGTGGCAATGAATTCCACAGATTCACCACCCTCTGGCTAAAGAAATTCCTCATCATCTCCTTTCTAAAGGTACGTTCTTTTATTCTGAGGCTTTGGCCTCTGGTTCAAGACTCTCCCACTCGTGGAAACATCCTCCACATCCACTCTATCCAGGCATTTTAATGAATTTTAAAATTAATTTTAAAGGTTATTATAGGTTGGCAACATTTTTCTTCATAGGTTCTAGGAGTAGAATTAGGCCATTTGTCCCATCAGGTCTGCTCTGCCATTCAATCATGGCTGATCTATCTTTCCATCTCAAGCCCATTCTCCTGCCTTCTCCCTGTAACCCCTGATACCCGTACTAATCAAGAATCTGTCAATCTCCTGCACTTTAATCTAGCCGGTATGGCATGAAGATTGTTCCTCCATTCAGTACCAGGACATGGTTAATTGTACAAAGATACGAAAAGCAAGCTGTCCTCACTTTTCTTGTTCCCAGCTGAAGCACATTTTTCTGGCAATGAGAGCAGACATGCATTGGGAGCTGTGCCATCCCGTGCCACCAACCATTATTAGGATGATGGTACCTGTCTGATTCATTACCACCACTGCAATCCCTGGTATCACACTGGTTACAGACTGGACAGCCATACTCTGCTATTTTACCAGTCAATGTCCCTACTCTAGAACATAGGAGTTTGTACGTTCTCCCCGTGACCGCGTGGGTTTTCCCCGGGTGCTCCGGTTTCCTCCTACATTCCAAAAGACGTACAGGTGTGTAGGTTAATTGGCTTTGGTAAAAATTGTAACTTGTCCCTTATGTGTAGGATAGTGTTAGTTTACGGGCCGATCACCGTCGACACGAACTTGGTGGGTCGAAGAGCCTGTTTCCGTGCTGTTATCTCTAAACTAAATAAAAATAAAAATTAAAACAAAACAGCACAAGAACAAGCCCTTCAGCCCTCAATGCCTGTGCCGAACATGATGCCAAGATAAACTAATCTCATCTGCCTGCATATGATCCATATCCCACTATTCCCTGCATATCCATGTGCCTATCTAAAAGACTTTTAAATGCCACAAGGAATAAAGTCCTAGCTTGCTCAACTCTCCCGGTAACTCAGGCCCTCGAGTCCTGGCAACATCCCCGTAAACCTTTTCCACGTTCGGCACAGATATTGTGGGCCAAAGACTCTGTTTCATGTGCTGTACTCTTCTACAATCTATGTTCTATGTTAGTTTAGCTTAGAGATACTGTGTGGAAACAGGTTCTTCACCCCACCAAGATCACGCTGACCATCGATCATCCCCGTTCACTAGTTCTATGTTAGTACCACGTTCACATCCTGCATATCAGGGACAAATTACAGAAGCCAAATAACCTACAAAACTGCACATCTTTGGAATATGGGAGGAAACCGGAGCATCCGGAGAAAACCTACACGTTCACAAGGAGACAGCACCCGTAGTCAGGATCGAACCCCTGTGTCTGGCGCTGTGAGACAGCAGCTCTACCACTGTGCTGCCTTATGTGTCCTCCAAGCATGAGAAATCCAGGTGACACTCCTTGGTCGTTAATCCTCACAAGACGTGCAGGTTTGTAGGCTAATAGGCTTGGTAGAAATGTAAATTGTCACTAGTGTGTGCAGGATAGTGCTAGTGTGCGGGGATCGTTGGTCTGAAGAAGGTTTCACTGTGCTACTGTGCCACCCATAAAATGCTAAAATGCTTTCCGACTGGAGCTCCAAACACCATCCATTGAATCTGTGACAGATGGGCCTCGATACCAGTGAAGAGCGACGGGCGTTTGAGTGGATATTCTGGTGCATATCCTGACTCGTCAATCTTCGAGCACTCGTGCTCAGAGTTCCTCTTCCTGACTAAACCACACGCTGAACCATGCTCCACTTGTGCTGCACACTCCAAGGGATGGATCAAAATGCCCCCGACAATGATTCCACCGCGACTCGCACAACTGTGGGTTTCCAATATTATATTACCGCTGGGCCAGCGTTGCCAACACACAGAGCGCGTCCCTGCTATTAGTTTATTCAGCTGTTCAGAAATGAACGCTTGGTATTTGTGGTGACACAGCTCTGCCGTATTTCTCATGATCTTCCCGGCCAAGTTGCAAGAGGAGAGACATTCAGGCAATCAAGGACAGTTCTACTCCATTCATTTGGAGCGGCACGGTGGCGCAGTGGCAGAGATGCTGCCACACAGTGCTCACAGCGCCAGAGACCCGGGTTCGATCCCGACTACGGGTGCAGTTTGTACGTTCTCCCTGTGATCTTCTTGGGTTTTCTCCGAGAACTTCGGTTTCCTCCTGCACTCCAAGACGTACAGGTTTGTACGTTAATTGGCATGGTAGAAATGTAAATTGTCCCGAGTGTGTGTAGGATAGTGTCAAAGTGCGGGGATTGCTGGTCGGTGCGGACTCAGTGAGCCGAAGGGGCTGCTTCAGCGCTGTATCTCTAAACTAGTCTTTCGAGCGATAGCGTGGAAGCAGGCCCTTCGGCCCACCGAGACCATGCCCACCAGGGATCATCCCCTACACTAGCACTATCCTGTGCACTGGGGACAATTTAACCCAAGACAATTAGCCTACAAACCTGCGCGTCTTTGGAGTGTGGGAGGAAATCGGAGCACCCCGAGAAAACCCATGCGGGTGCAGGGAGAATGTACAGACCCCATATAGACAGCACCCATAATCAGGAAAAACCTGGGCCTCTGGCGCTGCAAGGCAGCAACTCTACCGCTGTGCCACTGTGCCGCTTATTGGATGAGGCCATTTGTAAGATTAATTTTAATAATGTAAACTGTGCAAACTGTATTGGGGGGGGGGGGGTAGGAATTCAAAATACTTGCCCAATGAGGCTCTAAAAGGCGCTGGTCAGACCGCCTTTGGAGTATTGTGAGCAATTTTGGGCACCATATCTGAGGAAGGATGTGCTGGTCCTGGAGAAGGTCCAGAGGAGGTTTACAAGAATGATCCCACAAATGAGTGAGTTAACTTGAGTGTTTAATAGGACTGGGCCTGTACTTGCTGGAGTTTAGAAGAATGAGGGGGGACTTCATTGAAACGTACTGAATAGAGAAAGATATGGATAGAGTGGATACGGAGAGGATGTTTCCACTAGTGGGAGAGTGTAGGACTAGAGGTCATAGCCTCAGAATTAAAGGACATTCCTTTAAGAAGGAGATGAAAGGAATTTCTTTAGTCAGAGGGTGGTGAATCTGTGGAACAGAAGGCTGTAGAGGCCGACAATGGATATTTTAAAGCAGAGATAGATAGATTCTTGATTAGTACAGGTGTCAGAGGTTATGTGGAGAAGGCAGGGGAATGGGGTTAGGAGGGAGAGATAGATCAGCCATGATTGAATGGCGGAGTGGACTTGATGGGCCGAATGGCCTAATTCTGCTCCTATTACTTATGACCTCATGACCTTATGTTCTTTGCATAACACTCGAATTAGTCTTTAGATTTATGCCAAAATAGGTTAAGCTCTGAAAGATAGACACAAAGTGCTGGAGTAACCCAGTGAGTCAGGCAACATATCATATCATATATCTACAGCCGGAAACAGGCCTTTTTCGGCCCACCAAGTCCGTGCCGCCCAGTGATCCCCGTACATTAACACTATCCTACACCCACTAGGGACAATTTTTACATTTACCCAGCCAATTAACCTACAAACCTGTACGTCTTTGGAGTGTGGGAGGAAACCGAAGATCTCGGAGAAAACCCACGCAGGTCACGGGGAGAACGTACAAACTCCTTACAGTGCAGCACCCGTAGTCAGGATCGAACCTGAGTCTCCGGCGCTGCATTCGCTGTAAAGCAGCAACTCTACCGCTGCGCTACCGTGCCGCCCTGTGGAGGACATGGATAGGTGACATCTCAGATCGAGACCCTTCTTCAGACTGAAATTAGGGACTGAATGTAGGACCCCCCTACTTTCAGTCGGAAGAAGGGTTCCGATCCGAAACTGCACTTATCCGTTCCGTCCAAAGGTGCTGCTTGACCCGCTGATTTTCTGCAGCACTTTGTGTCTATCTATGGTTATAAACCAGCATCGGCTGGTCCTTGTGTCTATTCTCTAGGATAGACTGTGGTTTATTAAAATCTAGCATAATTTATCTTTGTGTCTGAATAGCATGTATCGGTAATTTTATCTCATTCCTTTGTCCAGGGATAGATTATTATTGATAACCGCCTGCATCTGGTGTGGTAGACATAAAATGCTGGCGTAACTCAGCAGGACAGGCATCAATCATCGCTGGAGAGAAGGAATGGGTGACGATTCGGGTCGAGACCCTTCTTCAGTCTGAAGAAGGGTCTCAACCCGAAACGTCACCCATTCCTTCTCTCCAGAGATGCTGCCTGTCCCGCTGAGTTACCCCAGCATTTCGTGTCAACCTTCGATTTAAACCAGCATCTACAGTTCTTTCGTACACATCCTATGCATCTGGTATGGACTCCAAACTCAGTTTAAAAAGGAAATGCATTTAATTGAATGGTGTTGTTGAGTTTTTGATGTGACCAAGAGTGCAATTTGTCAGGGAGTCAAGTGGCTGGATTGTTTTGCTCAAGTACAGGTTGTTCTACTTCAAGTACAGGTCGTTCTACTAACACGTGCTTCCTTAAAGTAAATGAAATATAACACGATTGATGAATATGAGGATACTATTTGCATGACGTGGGACAAATTGGAAAATATATGATTTCAATTACGAACAAGAGAACTTAAAAGTTACTTTCCAAATTGACAAGCAGGAAAAAATCTGCCTGTGTTTAAAAAAGGCTTGCGGGAAAAAAACTGTTTCCATGTAACCTCCCTGCAGAGATCAGGCACAAATGTCTCTTAAACATAGAAACATAAAAAATAGGTGCAGGAGTAGACCATTCGTCCCTTCGATTCAGTACGGCCATTCAATATGATCATGGCTGATTATCCAAAATCAGTACCCTGTTCCCGTTTTTCCCCCATATCCCTTGATTCCTTTTGCCCTTAGAGCTAAATCGAACTCTCCTGAAAACATCTGTACGGACACATTCTGTCAGTTCCACTGCAGGTGGTCATTGAAATTGACAAGCAAGCAATATCCCTGTGCGCTAACACTACCCTACACACTAGGAACAATTTTACAATTTTACTGAAACCAATTAACCTACAAACCTGAATCGCTTTGGAGTGTGGGAGGAAACTGGAGCACCAGAAGAAAACCCACGCGGTAACAGGAAGAACGTGCAAACTCTGTACATATAGCACCCGTAGTCAGGATCGAACCCGGGTCTCCGGCGCTGTAAGGCAGCAATTCTACCGCTGCGCCACCGTGCCACACCATTGTAGGTCTGTGTTGCCCCATTACAGAAATGATGTGGAGCTTTTAGAGATGGTGTCGAAGAAGTTTACCAGAGTTTTATGGATCGGGGGTAATAGCTGTACGGAGAGTTTGGACGGACTTGGATTGTTTTCTCTGAATCGCCAGAGGATGAGGGGTGAAAGAAGTATATAAAATTAGGAGAGACATAGACAGGGTAGAGAGTCAGAACTTTTTTTCCCAGAGTGGAAATGCTATAAACTAGAGGGTATAGCATTAAGGTGAAAGATGGCAATGTTTAAAGGAGTAGCCATAATTGCATCACAGCTTTAGTGATTGGATTCAACACATATGCCAATGCCAGAGTTCGCTTGGTACCTTCTAAAGTGTATCTAAAAAAGTGCTGAACAAACATTCTGACCTACTTTGACTGGAGTGTATCATAACCTGTTGTTTTGACTCAGTGCTTATTGCTGGGGATCTGGGCAGCAGAGCAGTACATACAGCAAGCCAGTCTGAAGAAGGGTCTTCTGTCCATGTTCTCCAGGGATGCTGCCTGACCCGCTGAGCATTTTGTGTGGGTTTGTTTGTAAAGCAACATCTGCAATTTCTTGTTTCTATACAGGAATTCTCCCTGGACCCCCACCCCCCAAACCACTTCCTCTACAATCACCCCTCTTCACCACGGTGGGAAATCATAAATTGATCATCTGAGAAATTATCAATCTGTGAGCCTCAAACGAGACTGTGGTTGATCGGCCTTACAGCATTGCTTTAACACACTCCTTCCTTCCTGGCTACCACCTGAGCTCTATGTGTGCAGGTGCAGCAAATGAAGAGTTAAAAGTCGAGGGCAATTCTAAGTAAAGCGAATAAGTAACGTTACATTAAATAAAATAAGTGCCTGTGCCTAAAAGTCAAAACTTTTGAGCTGAGAAACTCTGACATTCTTGGATCAATGGAAGCGTTTTATGAACTAAGAATAAACAAGGTAAACTGAGATGTTCTGAATGTTTTCATAAAATCTATTAACTGGATGCATATGTTGAGTCCTGGACCAGCAGACTGCATTCTTGCACTCCATTCCAGTACACTGAATATTATCACCTGATTAAATAGCACATTTTGTTCAAAACAACTGGAAAGATAAGGTTAATGTATTTGCAAGGTTACAAAATTCATTTTTTTTCTTCAGGAACAATCACTGTTTTAATACAATGAAGCTTATAAGCATTCAACTGAACCGCATTTGAAATTGTATAATGCCGGACTTGAAATATTTCCAACTAACATTCTTTTTGTTGTTCCTATCCAGGAGAAGAATCCTCAAACAGCAAGATGAGGCAAGATAATGAGGCAAATCATCAAACAGCAAGATAACCTGGTATCTTTTAATCTGACTGCGGTCTGGGTATCTTATTTGAGGTAGTTTTATTAATTAACCAATTTGTATGATGTCTGGATGTCTCATTGAGTTGTTGCCAGCTAAATATCTTCTCCCTTCTGCTATCAGGTTTCAGGACAGCCCTTCCATAAGCTAGAGTGCTGGCTGATTCATCTCTACCCCATAGCAAACATTGGATTTTGTCTACAGAACTGATGCGCCACGATACGATACAATACGATAGAACTTTATTTATCCCAGGAGGAATATTGATCTGCCAACTGTCATAAAACACAAAATACATGACATTAAAGTGACGAGTGGAGAGGATTGGAGATGTTCAAAGATTAGGGATGGGGGGGCGGGGGGGTAAGGGGAGAGGAGTCAGTCCACCCCACGACAGAAGGGGGAGGAGTTGTACAGTTTGATAGCCACAGGGAAGAAGGATCTGCTGTGGTGTTCCGTACTGCATCTTGGTGGAACCAGTCTGTTGCTGAAGGTACTCAGGTTGACCAGTGTGTCATGGAGAGGGTGAGCTGTATTGTCCAAGATGTTCTCGTTTGAGGAGCATCCTCCCCTCCAAGACGTCCTCCCATCAATCCAACTCCACCCCCAGGACAGAGCCAGCCTTCCTGATGAGTTTGTTGATCCTATTGGCATCACACCCTTCGCCCTGCTGCCCCAGCACACGGCAGCGAAGAAGATGGCACTGGCTACCACTGATTGGTAGAACATCTGCAGCATCTCACTGCAGACGATGAAGGAGCTGAGCCTTCACAAAAAGTTCAGGCGGCTCTGTCCCTTCTTGTACAGGGCCTCAGCGTTCCTGGACCAGTCCAGTTCACTGTCCAGGTACACTCCAAGGTATTTGTACTCCTTGGTAAATTGCACATCCACACCATTGATGGAGACAGGGGAAGGGGTGTTCTTCAAAATTCCACCATTAACTCCTTAGTTTTGTCAGTGTTGAGCTGCAGGTGATTCAGCCCACACCACTCAACAAAGTCGTTGACTACAACTCTGCATTCAGCTTTCCTCCCCTCACTGATGCAGCCCACAATTGCAGTCATCTGAACATTTCTGCAGGTGGCCTGTTTCTACACTGCTTCTCTAAACTAAACAAAAAAATCAGAAAATTAAAAAATCAGAAAATTAAAAAATCAGCTTACATGAGTAGACAGAAAGGTTTATACTTTAGTTTAGTTTAGTTTACTTTAGAGACAGAAACAAGCCCTTCGGCCCATCAAGTTCACACCAACCATCAATCACGCGTTCGCACTAGTTCAATGTTGTCCCAATGTCTCATCCACTCCTTACAAACCAGGAGCAGTTTTATAGAAGCCAATTTAACCTACAAGCCCACACATCTTGCGGATGTGGGGAGAAACCGGAGCACCTGGAGAAAACCCATGCAGTCACATGAGAACGTGTAAACGCCACACAGACAGTACCAGAGGTCAGGATTGAAGCTGGGTCTCCAGCGCTGAGAGGCAGTAGCTCTACCACTGTGCCGCCCTGAGGGGATTGTGGATTTAGAAGAGATATTTCTGCATGTGTAGTCCAAAGCTATAGAGTGATGAATAATAAATAATGACTAATAAATGTAACAAGGTACTCCCTTGCTCTAAGAATGGTAAGAATTAGCACCGCAGGCAGGAGTTGAGGTTTGTATCGGGAGATGAGGTATCTGATGATTGAGTTACAAGGAAGGAAAGGGCTTGGTGGACCACAGAAAAGAGAAAGAGGGAAGGCGAAACTCCACGCTCTTCCATCAAAGGCTTTATTCCTCGGAGTGTAGGAGGCTGCTCTTATAGAGGGGTATAAAATCATGAGCAGAATAGATAGGGGGAATGCAGATGGGGCATCTTGGTCGGCATGGACATGTTGGGCCGAGGGACCTGCTTCCGTGCTGTATGACACTCAAGGCCTTTGGACAGTGTTGGCTGGGAGGTGTTTAAAAAGAGTACAACTAATTGAAGCATCCCTACACTCCCTTGAGTTTGTAAAACAAGTTTTTTCAATGCATTTCAGTACAGGTGACAAAAATAAACCAATGCCAATTCCTTTCAGAAGGAAAACAGAGAAACATAGAAAATAGGTGCAGGAGTCTTTTTCAGTCAGAGAGTTGTAAATCTGTGGAATTCTCTGCCTCAGAAGGCAGTGGAGGCCAATTCTCTGGATGCTTTCAAGAGAGAGCAAGATAGAGCTCTTAAAGAAAGCGGAGTCAGGAGGTATGGGGAGAAGGCAGGAACGGGGTACTGATTGTGAATGATCAGCCATGATCACATTGAATGGCGGTGCTGGCTCGAAGGGTCGAATGGCCTACTCCTGCACCTATTGTCTATTGCCTATTGAGTCGGCCATTCGGCCCTTCGAACCAGCACCGCCATTGAATATGACCATGGCTGATCAACCAAAATCATTACCCCGTTCCTGCTTTCTTCCCATATCCCCTGATTCCATTAGTTTTAAAAGCTTAATCAAACTCTCTCTCAAATATAGTGAAAACAACAAAGGTAGCCACTTTTGCCATCTGCTCAACTCAATAGATTCGAAGACATCACTCCACAGAGATATCAGCAGGTTTCCCAGCTTAGCTGGCTGAAATGGCTCAGCATTGCAGCAACGTATGGTAATACTTTACTAATCGGTATGCAAAAAAAAGATTTTCACTGCACCTCAATACATGTGATAACAATGAACCACTGAACCACTGGACTTCTTTATGGAACCTTGTGTTTCAGGCAGAAAAAGGGTTCTGACCCAAAACGTCACCTATTCTTTTCCTCCAGAGATGTTTTCTGACCCACTGAGTTACTCCAGCCCTTTGTGTCTATCTTCCATATAAACCAGAATCTGCAGTTCCTTCCTACATATGCTGCCTGACCCGCTAAGTTACTCCAGTATTTTTTGTGTCTATCAGTCATTCCAGACACTTGTTAGGACACAGTTGCATTCACCACAGTCTCAGTTATAACTCAGTCATCAGTTCATTAACTGTGCAGAGCACAGTGTTTATTAACTCCCATTTTTCTCTACCGCCCCCCCCACCACCACCACCCCTTCTGCTACTTTACTCCCTCCTGCTTCACAATTCACAACTCCACAACCCTGTCTCAAATGTTCTGCTTTTATCTCTGGCCTTTGTTCCAACCATCTGCCGATCAAAATCTTCCCCCCATCCTCCCACCCTCCCCTGCGTCCACCTTTACCTGATACACTTTGTCCTGCCACTCCCCTCTGTATCTCCCCCTCTACAATCTGTCTGAAGAAGGGTCCCGATCCAAAACATCACCAATCCATGTTCTCCAGAGATGCTGCCTGACTCACTGAGTTACTCCAACACTTTGTGCCTTTCCCGTGCTGTACTATTCTAATATCTTCACTGATTAAATGCTCTTACAGCTGAGAACATGAATAGGTAAGGTTTCGGGTAGGGACCCTTCTTCAGACTCAAGTTTCTGTGATGGTGGTCTATTATTGTCACTTGTTCCAATACATGGTGAAACACTTTGTTTTGCTTGCTATCCAGGTACATTCAGAAGTTATAGGAGCAGAATTAGGCCATTCGGCCCATCACGTCTTCTCCACCATTCAATCTTGGCTGATCTATCTTTCCCTCTTAACCCCATTATTCTGCCTTCTCCCCATAACCCCTGACACCCGTACTAATCAAGAATCTGTCGATCTCTACCTTAAAACTAGCCATTGACTTGGCTTCTACAACCATCTGTAGCAATGAACTCTACAGATTCACCACCCTCTGACAAAAAAAACCCCTCCTCATCTCCTTTCTAAAAGTACATCCTTTTATTCTGAGGCTATGGCCTCTGATCCTGGACTCTCCCAAAAGTGGAAACATCCTCCCCACATCCACTCTGAAAAAACGCTCCGTACATGATTACAATCAGCAACAGTACACAAGCACAGCAGAATATCTGCAGCATATAGTGTTACTGCTACTCCTTTCAATCATGGCTGTGTATTTTTGTGTCCTCATTTATTCATCCACCATTGCCCCCTCAAACACAATTTTCCCTTCATTGAAAAGCCATCTTGGAAGGAAAGACTTTTAACAGCTTATATTGTGGCTGAAACATTTTATAACAGAAAGGAGAAGTGCACAAGCTTGAGGGGAGTGATGGGTACTTTGTGATTCCTCACATTAGGGCGGCACAATGGTACGGCGGGAGAGTTGCTGCCTTACAGCGGCAGAGACCCGCATTTGATCTGTCTCTAAGGAGTTTGTACGTTCTCCCTGTGACCACGTAGGTTTTCTCCAGGTGCTCCGGTTTCCTCCCACACTCCAAAGACGTGCAGGTTTGTAGGTTAATTGCCTTGTGTAAAAATAAAATTGCCCCCAGTGTGTAGGATAGAACGTGTGCGGGGATCACTGGTCGGCGCGGACTCGGTGGGCAGATGGGCCTGTTTCCACGCTTTATTTCTAAAGTCTAAATACCTGAAACGTCGCCCATCCACATTCTCCAGAGATGCTGCCTGACCCGCTGAGTTACTCCAGCACTCTGTGTGTATTTTATTGTCTCCTTGTTTATTCATCCACCAATACCCCCTCGAGCACAATTTTCCCATCCGTTGCAAAGCCATCTTGGTAGGACAGACTTTTAACAGCTTACTAGACCAAGTGGACCCGTTGGGCCCAAATCTCTCCAGCATTGGTGCAGCACCCTCTCCTCCCCCCCCACCCCCCCCCCCCCCCCCCCCCCCCCGATTTCAATGAAACTTCTTCCATTAGCACCAAAGGGACGACGGTGAGTGAGGTGGGCCTACAATTGTCGCGATATCATGTACAGTTTTGGCTGTAGTTCAGGAACAAACAAACAAACGAGAGTTTTAGTATATAGATATTGCGGCTGAAAGATTTGATAACGGGAAGGGGAAGTCCACAAGGCTGCAAGGGTAATGGAGCCTTTGTGAATCCTTGCCTCTGCATCAGAACACAGTGAATTGAATTTGCATTGTAACTGAAGCAGCAGCAAAGTCCAAGGCTTGTGGAGCCTGAACATTATGGGGTCACTTCATTCTCAGAAGGTCAGCCACAGAAAGGGTCACACATAAAGGAGCGCACTATCAGGTACCACCCAAAACGTGTAGTTAGGTGTGTGGCCCAGATTAGATACAATCGCCGCATCTATCATTATTTCAGTCCATCAAAATAGTGAGCCGCTGCCTCACCGTGCTCCTTCCCAATCACATGCTTGTTTGTCCTGTAAAACAGAGTGAAAGGGCCGGTGAGGGAAAGTTTGGAAACTCGACTCCTCAGCTGTACAATGCTCTCTGTGTTTAAAGTCACTGATCATTCTGTCTGTGTAAGTGGAAGCTGGAATTACAGCAAAAGGGTTACGTGAGTGAGGTTACCAACTTAGGAGCTGTAACATGTACACAAACACACTCCCTCCTCTGGTAGACTCCACCCCAAAGGTCATCTGAACTTAAGGAGTAGCTTCGAACTTTTAAGGTGACCTGTTGTTGATTTTTGTACGACAGACCCACCACCGATTTTCCGGCAACTAGTGGTCCTGCACCTCATTTAATCAGGACAAAATTACGAGAACGCACTTGAAATGCCCCCCCCCCCCGAAGACCCACCAAAAATGTGGCGCCCGGGCCGGGTGAGGCGGCCGATCTCGACTTCGTCGAGCCTCCGCGGCAGATCGGTGGAATTAGGTGTGGAATTTGCCCCCTGCTGCCGGGGCTCTGGAACTCCGGCCCGGCCGGAGCGGGCAGATCCATTCCCATTTTGCCGACTTCCGCGGCCAACTTGTATTAATTGTTATATATTTATCTGTGAGTTATTGTATTAACGGGCCTGTTAAGCCGTAGCAAGTACAATTAGATTATTCCTTTAACAAATGACAATTAAACATTCTTGACATCGATCACATGTCTGCATAAAATGATTATTTGTACACGTATCATTAATTGCGCACGTACAGTGCAATTGTGACCATTTCCATCAAGAGAGAGTATGATCACCTACATTTGATGTTCAATAGTATGACTATAACTGCGCCACAACCATCACCATCAGCGGCAGAGTCACATATAGAGGCAGCACAGTGGCGTAGCTGGTAGAGCCATTGCCTCACAGCATCAGAGATCTGGATTAGATCCTGGAGTATTATCTGTGTGGGGTTTGCATGCTCTCCCTGTGACGGCACGGGTTTCCTCGGATGCACCGGTTTCCACCCACATCCCAAAGACGTGCAGGTCTGTAGGTTAATTGACCTTCTGTAAATTGACCTTAATGTGCAGAGAAAGTGGAATAACATAGAACTACTGTGAATAGGTGATCAATGGTCAGCATAGAGTCGGAGGGCCCAAGAGACTGTTTCCATGCTGTATCTCCAAACTAAACAAAAAGAGATGGAATGCCTGCTATCAACCGCCCCTTTACACTAATCCCACATTAATCCCATTTTATACTGCCCTCATTCACATCGACTGACCTCAAATTCCACCAATCACCTCCACATTGGGGGCAATTTGCAGCAACCAAGGAGATCAAGAAAAGAAACAAAGTGCTGGAGTAACTCAGTGGGTCAGGCAGCGTCCCTGGAGAACATGGATAGATGATGTTTAGGGTCAGGAACATTCTTCAGGCTGAACCAAAGAGTGAAAGAGTATTGGGTCAAAGTTGGCAGACCAGTCCGAAGAAGTGTCACGACCCGAAACATTACCTATCCAAGTTCTCCAGGGATAGTTCATCTTACCCTCCCCTCCCCCCTTCCTCCCCCTTAGTCGTTTCACCAGTTCCACAGTTCTCAACATTGTTCCACTTGTGATCACATCTTCCCCAGCTAACAATGGACCTACCAGGGCACCACCTGTCTGAGGTCATTCATGGTTGGACCCGATGTGTCCAGGTCTTTTCTTCCCTTCCCCCACCCCACTTCCTACTTTCCGTCTGAAGAAGGGTCCCGATCCAAAACGTCACCCATCCTTTTTCTCCAGAGATGCCTCCAGACCAGCTGAGTACCAGCTGAGTTACTCCAGCAATTTGTGTCTATCTCTGCATATGTGCTTGAGTAACTCAGCTGGTCAGGCAGCATCTCTAGAGAACATGGCTATATCCATGTTCTCTAGAGAACATACCCATGTTCTCCAGAGATGCTGCCTGACCAGCTGAGTTACTATAGCGTTTTTTTTTTAGTTTTGTTTAGTTTAGAGATACAGCGAGGAAACACGCAATTCGGCCCACCGAGTCTGCGTCGACCATCAATCACCCCATACAATAGCACTATCCTACCCACTGGGGACAATTTACAATCTTTAGCAAAGCCAATGTGTATTTTTAAAGCAGAGATTGATATGTTCTTGAATAGTAAGGGCGTAAAAGGTTATGGGGAGAAGGCAGGAGAATGAGGTTGAGAGGAAAAATATATCATCCAGGATTGAATGGCAGAACAGTCTCAATGGGCCGAATGGCCTGATTCTACTCCTATGTTTTATGGTCTTCACCCATCCATGTTCTCCAGATACTGCCTGACTCAGAGTTACTCAAGCAATTTGTGTCCCATTTATTTGGACCCCATCAGTAACTATCCTCTGGATTGCCCTTTATCATGTATCTGTACGCTGTGGATGGCAATCTTTCCCCTGACTGGTCAGCATGCAACAAAAGCTTTTCACTGCACCTCAGTACATGTGACAAAAAACTACACTAAACTAAAACTAAACTAGCTCAGCAATCAATGACGAGATCCTAAAAGAATGAATTAAAAGTAAAACTGGCCATTAAGTCAAGGGTGTCCAATTGCAATTAAGGGTGGCACAGTGGTGCATCTGGTAGAGCTGCCGCCTCACAGCGCCAGAGACCTGGGTTGCATCCTGACCTCGGGTGCTGGCTGTGTGGAGTTTGCGTGTTCTCACTGTGACCGCATGGGTTTCCTACGGGTGCTTTGGTTTTCTCCCACAAAACAAAAATGTGCTTGTTTGTAGATTAATTGGACTCTATAAATTGTTACTAGTGCACAGGGAGTGGATGAGAAAGTGGATACCATAGAACTAGTGTGAATAGGTGATGGATGGTTGGTGTGGACTCAGTGGGCCTGTTTCTATGCTGTATCTCTGAACTAAACTAAACCAAGTCCAGAATCATAATGAAATGCTTTGAATGGGCTCCAATACTTCAGGCCTAACTTTTCCTTCATCATAAGCTTATGTTCATAAATTGTAAGACCAGAATTAGGCCATTTGGTCCATCGTTTACTCCACCATTCAATCCTGGCTGATCTATCTTTCTCGCTCAACCCCATTCTCCTGCCTTCTCCCTGTAACTCCTGACACACGTACGAATCAAGAATGTATCTATCTGCTTTAAAAATATCCATTGACTTGGCCTCCACAGCCTTCTGTGCAAAGAATTCCACAGATTCACCACCCTCTGACTAAATAAATTCCTTCTCATCTCCTTCCTAAAGGAACATCCTTTAATTCTGAGGCTTTGACCTCTAGTCCTCGACCTTCCCAATAGTGGAAACATCCTCTCTACATCCACTCTCTCCTTTCACTATTTGGAATGTTTCAGTGAAGTCCCCCTTCATTCTTCCAAACTCCAGCGAGTACAGGCCCAGTGCCGTCTATGATTGTTATAATCAAGAATCTGTCAATCTCCACCTTTTTTAATATCCATTGCGGACTCCACAGCCGTCTGTGGCAATGAATTCCACGGATTCACCACCCTCCTCCTCATCTCCTGTCTAAAAGTACGTCCTTTTATTCGGAGGCTATAGCCTCTCCCACGAGTGGAAGCATCCTCTCCACGTCTCCACAATTTTGTCAGAGAGTCTCAGAAATATTGAGCCAGGGAATATATAGCATCACCCCAGGTCCCACAATTGGAAAATCATAAAAATTCAGATGCTGGAATATTAAAATGAAAACAGAACAAGCTGTAAACACTCAGCAGGTCAAGCCACATCTGTGAGGAGGGAAACAAAGTTGACGTTTCAGGTCTTTAGGTATTTTCCATTTTTATCCCACATTCTGAAAGCGCTAATGATCACTCTTTAATTCTGTGTGTTGTTTCTTAAGCCTTAGGGAACATCAGTGGGCCTAAGTTTCAGAAGCTGAAATCCACTCGTTCTCTGTGTAACCATTCGAGGACAAATAAGTTCATAAGTTCTAGGAGCAGAATTAGGCAATTTAGCCCATCAGATCTACTCCGCCATTTAATCATGGCTGATCTATCTTTTCCTCATCCCCATTCTCCTGCCTTAATAGACAATAGACAATAGACAATAGGTGCAGGAGGAGGCCATTCGGCCCTTTGAGCCAGCACCGCCATTCAATGTGATCATGGCTGATCATTCTCAATCAATTGGAAAATCATAAAAATTCAGATGCTGGAATATTCAGATGCTGGCCTTCTCCCATAACCCCTAACACCCGTACTAATCAAGAATCTATCAATCTCCACCTTAAAAATATCCATTGACTTGGCCTCCACAGCCGTGTGTTGCAATGAATTCCACAGATTCACCACCCTCTGGCTAAAGAAATTCCTCCTCATCTCCTTTCCAAAGGTACGTCCTTTTATTTTGAGGCTGTGGCCTCTGATCCTAGACTCTCCCACTAGTGGAAACATCCTCTCCGCATCCACACTATCCACACAATATCTTCCACACAATCTTTAAAGGACACCGCAGAGAGCTGTGTTCATGATTTACGGTCCCTTTGCTACACATTAGAAGTAATTATCATATCGGAGAGGGTGAGTTGGGTTAGGGACATGAGCCAGTCTTAGAATTCCACTTGACAAACCCAGAAATGGTTCATTATTCCAACTTTAGCTCTTGCTGAACTTTAAATTCCCAAAACTCCAGTGAATAGCCCTGTATGTTATGGTCATAAACACTCTTATACACAGAAGTTAGCCTGTGCACCAAATCATTCCACTGTGGTCTGTTCCTTAATCTGTAAAAACATTCAGGTTAGGAATGTTATTCCTGGAAGCAAGACAGGCTTCCAAATAAAATCTTGTTTTCATTCTACCTTGTCCTACTCTAAGTAACTAAAATATAACCGGCAGCTTGTTTTATGTCATCCCTTCTTTGGACCTGTCAAGCCAGTGCCGGTTTCTTGTCTTAGCAAGTGTTTGGCTGTTGGATTTGCCCTTAGAGCTGTGATCCTTTGTCAGTGTTGTCTGATGGGGAACGGAGGAATCAGAGCCATAGGAAGAAGGAAGGTTAGTTTAGTTTAGATACAGCATAGAAACAGGCCCTTCGGCCCAACTTGCCCTAGACGACTAACATGTCCCATCTACACATCCAACCTGCCTTCATTTGGCCCATATCTCTCTAAACTTATCCTATCCATGTACCTGTCTAAATGTTTTTTAAACTTTGCGATAGTACATTCCTCAACTATATCCTCCAGCAGCTCGTTCCATACAGCCACACCCATTGTGTAAAAAAGTTACCCCTCAGGTTCCTACTAAATCCCTTCCCCCTCACCTTAAACCTATGTCCTCGGGTTCTTGATGGGCAAGAGACTCTGTGTGTTTACCCAATCTATTCCTCCCATGGTTTTGTACACCACTATAAGATCACCCCCCGATCGTCCTGTGCTCCAAGGAATAGAGTCCTAGCCTGCTCAACCTCTCCTTATAGCTCAGGCCCTCAAGTCCTGGCAACATCCTTGTAAAACTTCTCTGCACCCTTTCCATGGAGCTTGTTCTAGGCTATCCCTATTTCTCATCTACTCCCTACAAATTCAAGGCAATTTTTCAGAGGGTAATTAACCAACAAACCCGCACTTCTTTAGGATGTGGGAAGAAACCGGAGCACCCGGAGGAAACTCACGTGGTCAGTAAGACCTTCAAAGGTTACGGGCAGAAGGCAGGAGAATGGGACTGAGTGGGAACACAAACCAGCCATGATAGTCTACGGGAAAAATGGACCAAATGATGGAGGCCAATGGGCCAAAATGGCTAAAATTCTGCTTCTATGTCTTACGGTCACAGGGAGATCATGTCAACTCCACACAGACATGATCAAACCTGGGTCTCTGGCGCTGTGAGGCAGCATCTCTACCAGTTAGTTTTGTTTATCATTGTCACATATACCGAGGTACAGTCAAATGCCTTTTTGTTATGTGCTATCCAGTCAGCAATACAGACTATACAAGATTGCAATCAAGCCGTCCATAGTGTACAGATGTCATGACAAAGGAAAAAACATTCAGTGCAAGATAACGACCAGTAAAATCATATTAAGAGACAAGTCATCAAAGCTGGAGCTTGTCATTCAACCTCTGATAGTTCACCATTCCCCTCAGTGCCTCCGTCTACCTTTCCTGCATTAACCATGCATTAGTTTTAAGGGTGTCAGAGGTTATGGGAGAAGGCAGGAGAATGGAGTTGAGAGGAAAAGATAGATCAATCATGATTGAATAGCAGAGTAGACTTGATGGGCCGAATGGCCTAATTCTGCACCTAGAACTTATGAACCACATATCCCTGAATCCGCTTGGTTTCTCAGCGTCTGAGCCTCCAGAGCACTCCATGGAAGAGAACTCTGAAGAGTCCAGCGCAGGGCATGGTACAGCTGGTAGAACTGTTGCCTCAGAACGTGCAAACTCCACACAGACAAAACCTACGGTCAGGATCGAACCTGGGACTCTGGTGCTGTGAGTGCTGTTTCCTCCCACATCCCGAAGCTGTGCGGGTTTGTTGGCTAAATGGCCCGCTGTAAATTGCTCCTCGTGTGTAGAGAGTGGATGAGAAAATGAGATAATATAGAACTACAGTGGTATGAACAGCTGATCAAAAGTCGGCGTGGACTTGGTGGGCTGAAGGGCCTGTTTCTGTGATGTATCAATCAATCAATTCTCCTCCGTTCCTTCAGTGCTGAACGAACAGCATTTTTTGGGGGGGACTGTGACCTTGGTTCTAGATATCCTAGTTAGGTAAACATCATCCCTATGTAAACATTGCACTCTGAAAAAACCCCATAATAAACACCAACAAAAGTTCAGTATATAACAAACAGACAAATAAATCAGTGGTTGGTGTGGACATGACGCCGAAGGGCCTGTTTCCAAGCTTGTGGAAACAAAATGCTGGAGTAACTCAGCGGGACAGGCAGCATCTCTGGAGAGAAGGAATGGATGGTGTTTTAGGACGAGACTCTTCTTCAGACCCGAAATGTCACCCATTCCTTCTCTCCAGTGATGCTACCTGTCCCGCTGAGTTACTCCAGCATTTTGTGTCTACCTTCGATTTAAACCAGCATCTGCAGTTCTTTCCTCCACACATTGTTTCCAAGCTGTATCTCTAAACTAAACTACACCAAGCTAAACTACACTAAGCTACACTAAGCTAAGCTCAGTTAAACTAAAGTAAGCTGAAAACACCTTAACAAGAGAGAATAAAGATGTACAGCCAAGCACAATCTGTCTCAATATCTCCAGAATATAGAAAAGGACTCCAATTCATACGTTGTCCCAGGGGAAGCTCGGAGTTTAGGATTGAAAAGCTCCGTCTCCAAGTTAGCACGTTAGCAAACCGAGACGGAAAACTGAACTCGCCCTTCTGCAAAGTTGACCAAATCAATACCAGCTCCGGAAAGAAATGGATAGCCAGCCCAGCAGAGCAGTCCCACAGAGAAATGAAGCACGCAAGCCTAGGACAGACATGACTTTCAGCTGTATAATCCGAGTGACTGAACGAGTGAGATACAGCATTGAACAGACCCTTTGGCCCGTCAGGTCAGTGCTGACCATCATCCTCCCACTTGTAGTAATCTAGCTTTCTTCACTTTCTGAGCTACAGGGAGAGGTTGAGCAGGCTAGGGCTCGCTTCCTTGGAGCGCACGAGGATGAGGTTGATCCTATAGAGGTGTACAAAATCACGAGAAGAATAGATCAGGTAAACACACAGTGTCTCCTGTCCCGAGTGTGGGAATAGAGAACCAGAGGACACGTTTAATGTGAGGGGGGAAACATTTAATAGGAAACAGAGGGGTAACTTTTTTACACAAAGGGTGGTGGGTGTATGGACTGAGCTGTCGGAAAAGGTAGTTGAGGCAGGGACTATCACAACGTTTAAGAAATATTTAGTCAGATACATGGATAGGATAGGTTTAGGTTTAGACGGATATGGGCCAAACGCAGGCAGGTGGGACTGGTGTAGACAGTCGGTGTGGGCAAGTTGGGCCAAAGGACCTGTTTCCAGGCTGTGAGACTCTATGAGGTTAGGGTTATGTCTCAAACCTTCCGACCATGATAAGATGTATAAAACCTTAAGCTGTATAAAATCTCTGCAAGATGTATAAAACCACCCCCATTCTTAAGAATGGTTCCAACCCAATACATCACCTATCCATGTTCTCCAGATATGCTGCCTGACTTGCTGAGTTACTCCCAGCACTTTGTGTCTTTTTTTTGTAAACAGGCATCTACATATCCTTAGATTGGCACAAACTGCTGGAGTAACTCAGCGGGCCAGGCAGCATCTCTGGAGAACATGGATAGGTGACGTTTCAGGTCGGGACCCTTCTTCAGACATCTGCAGTTCCTTGTGACTTCAGGATTACATCTCACATTTTCCTCAGTCTGGGAGGAAACCGGAGCACCTGGGTTAAACCCACGCAGTCACAGGCAGACCATACAATCTCCGTACAGACAGCACCCGTAGTCAGGACTGAACCCAGGTCTCTGGAGCGGGAAGGCAGCAACTCTACCACTGTGCCACTGGGATGAGATTCAGAAACACCATCCAAACATTATCAAAGATGATCATCGACAAGTTCCAGGTTTGACACTTATGTCACTCTCCTGGTGACTGGATGCTTTTACGATTCTATTTGCTTGCCAATTTGTCCATCTCAAGGTTAAATAGACACTGCTGGTGCAGCAATCTTTGCACGGGGCCTTTCAGACACAACGAGAGGCTTCAGGGCTGGAACGCGGGAGCTCCATTCCTCACTAACATGCTAAATCTTGCAACACCTCACCAACCTCAAAGCTCACACTGGGAACCCCTGCACCCTCACAGACTTCCTGAAGCTGACAAGATCAACGGGTTGCAAGTTGAACCCGGGGGGGGGGGGGGGGGGGAGAGGGGGGGGGCATCCTTTCTTTCCTCCTATCACTTTTCTGTGAATATTTCCAGCGAGGATAACAGTATTGGTTACAGGAAATTGTGGTGTGTGACTGACAGTCAAGGCAGTGAATATAGGACATAGAATACGGAACATAGTTCTGTGGAGCGCAGGAGGATGAGGGGTGATCTTACAGAGGTATACAAAATCATGAGAGGAACAGATCAGGTAGAGTCCCTTGCCCAGGGTAGGGGAATCAAGAACCAGAGGACATAGGTTTAAGGTGAGGGGGGGAATGTTTTAAAAGGAACCTGATGGATAACCTTTTAACACATCGGTGGTGGGTGTATAGAATGAGCTGCCGGAGGAGGTAGTAGGGATAGGTACTACTGCAAAGTTTAAGAAACATTTAGACAGGTGCATGGATGGGGCAGGTTTAGTGGGGATATGGGCCAAACGCAGGCAGCTGAGACAAGTGTAGATGTGGCACGTTGGTTAGTGTAGGCAGATTCGGCCTGTTTCCACGCTATATGACTCTTGCGTGAACAGTACAACCCAAGAACAGGACCTTCAGCCTACGATGACTGTGCCAAACATGATGCCAACTCTTATCTGCCTGCACATAAACCAGATCCCTGCCTTCCCTGCACAAATAATTTCACTGTACAGTGCACACTTGACAATAAAGCACTATTGAACCCATTAACCGTGTGCATATCCAAAACTCTTTTAAATGCCCTTATCATATCTGCCTCAACCACCACCCTTGGTAGCACGTTCCAAGCACTCACCATCCTTTGTGCAAAAAAAAACTCGCCTGACACATCTCCTTTAAACTTTGCACCTCTCATCTCAAAGCTATGCCCCCTAGTATTTGATTTTTCCAACCTGAGAAAAAGATTCCGACTGTCTCCTATCTATGCTTCTCGCAATTTTGTATATATCTATCAAACCTCCCGCAATCCCCTGTGTTCTGGAGAAAACAATCCAAGTCTGCCCGACCTCTCATTGTATGACCTCTCAATGACAACACAAACATACAGTCGAAACGTATAAGATTATTAAGGGGTTGGACACGTTAGAGGCAGGAAACATGTTCCCAATGTTGGGGGAGTCCAGAACAAGGGGCCACAGTTTAAGAATAAGGGGTAGGCCATTTAGAATGGAGATGAGGAAAAACTTTTTCAGTCAGAGAGTTGTGAATCTGTGGAAGTCTTTGCCTCAGAAGGCAGTGGAGGCCAATTCTCTGAATACATTTAAGAGAGAGCTAGATAGAGCTCTTAAGGATAGTGGAGTCAGGGGGTATGGGGAGAAGGCAGGAACGGGGTACTGATTGAGAATGATCAGCCATGATCACATTGAATGGCGGTGCTGGCTCGAAGGACCTACTCCTGCACCTATTGTCTATTGTATCTAATACCCTCCTAATCAAAGCATCATCTGGTAATCCTCTTCTGAATCATCTCCAATGCCTCCACATCCTTCCTGGAATGGGGCAACCAGAACCTCACACAATACTCCAAATGCAGCCTAACCAAAGTCTTACAAAGCTGCATCATGACTTCCCGACTCTTATACTCAAGGTCCTGACCAATGAGAGCAAGCATTCCATAGGACCTGATGGGCGGAATGGCTCAATTCGGCACTTATGAATGAATGAATGAATGAATGAATGAATGAATAAGTTTATTGGCCAAGTATGCATATACAAGGAATGTGCCTTGGTGCTCCGCTCACAAATGACAACACAAACATATAGTTAACAATTAAGAATAAATCATAAACACATCAAAACAATAAGGATACAACATTACGGTCTAAACACGTGGGTGAAAATAAACCAGAGCAAAAAAGAGACTCCAGACTTAGGTTATTGAGTAGAACTATCACTCGTAGAAAAAAGCTGTTTTTATGTCTGGCTGTGGCTGCTTTGACAGTCCGGAGTCGCCTTCCAGAGGGAAGTACTTCGAAGAGTTTGTGGCCAGGGTGGGAGGGGTCAGAGATGATCTTGCCCGCTCGCTTCCTGGCCCTTGCAGTGTACAGTTCGTCAATGGGGGGGGGAAGGTTGCAGCCAACAACCTTCCCAGCTGTGCGAACGATCCGTTGCAGCCTCCGGATGCATAGTTTATAACTAAGAGCATGCTAAAAATTGCTGGTTTCTCAGCACATTCATAGCTACAGCAGCTGTTCATTTTTCAAATATTTCTAGTCTGTAATTTTAAAATATTAAAATAATCATTGAAAGGTAAGAGGTTGGCAGGAAGTGATTTAAATATTTTTCTCTTCCAAATCTGACTGACGACAATGATGCGGATAATCCGAGGTAGCTTCCTTTCACTTGACACCACCTCAACAGTCATGGATGCTCCTCCTCTCTGTCTATCATATTAGTAACTCCAAGTAAGGATGTCAAGGGTTATGGGGAGAAGGCAGGAGAATGGGGTTGAGAGGGAAAGATAGATCAGCCATGATTGAATGGCAGAGTAGACTCAATGGGGTGAATGGCTTCATTCTGCTCCTATGACAGGACTGTACAAATTTATGAACTTATATACCTTCTTTAGCACTCTATTTACGTGTTGCCACTTTCAGAGATGCTATTAAGGGTCATGCATTAAATTTATATTTGCCCCTTACATTCGAACTCTCAAAGTGCTACACCTCACACTTGCTCACATTAAATACCATATGCCATTTCCCCTCCCATTTCCGTAACTGATCTATACGTCGCTGTATAATTGGACAGCCTTCCTCACGGTCCAAGATCCCAGCAATCTTGGTGTTATCTTCAAACTTACAAACCAACCTGTCTACATTTACATCCAAATTTAGTGTAGTTCAGTTCAGAGATACAGCGCGGAAAAAGGCCCTTTGGCCCACCGAGTCCACACCGACCGGTGATCCCCACACGTTAACACTACCCTACACACACTAGGGACAAATTTTACACTATACCAAGCCAATTAACCTTCAAACCTGTACGTCTTTGGAGTGTGGGAGGAAACTGAAGATCGCGGAGAAAACCCACGCGGGGTCACGGGGAGAACGTACAAACTCCGTACAGACAGCACCCGTAGTCCGGATCGAATCCGGGTCTCAGGTGCAGCAACTCTACTGCTGTGCCATTGTCTCACCCCTCTTTGTCGTTTTTATGTATCACAAGCAGAAAGGGTCGGTGTGAAGATGTGATGACAAATGGAGGTGCAAGCAGCAGTGATGATTGTACGTCATTTGATAAAACCTCTCTCACTGGCAATCCTAATATGCAGACATATTTTCAAAGTTTGCAGCTTTGTAAGATTTGGGTTAGGCTACGTTTGCAGTATTGTGTGCAGTTCTGGTCGCCCCATTGCAGGAACAACGTGGAGGCTTTGGAGAGGGTGCGGAAGAGGTTTACCAGAAAGATGCATTGTTAAGAGGCGTGTTAGGCAAAAGCAGAGGTTGGACAATCTTAGATTATTTTCTCTGGCGTGTCGGAGTTTGAAGGGAGACCTATGAGAGGTGTTGAGGGCAGCACAGGGGCACTGCGGTAGAGTTTCTGCCGTACAGTGGCAGATATCCGGGATCGATCCTGACTACGGGTGCTATTTGTGCGGAGTTTGTACGTTCTCCCTGTGACCACCTGGGTTTTCTCCAGGTGCTCCAGTTTCCTCCCACACTCCAAAGGCGTATAGGTTTGTAGGTTAATTGGCTTCTGTAAATTGTTAAATTGTCTCCAGTGTGTACGATAGTGTTAGTGCATGGGAATCGCTGGTCAGCGCGGACCCGGTGGGGCCGAAGGGCCTGTCTCTGTGCTATATCTCTAAAGATAAGATAAGGTAGACAGTCAGAACCTTTTTTTCCAGGATGGAAATGTCAAAGACAAAAGGGCACAGCCTTCATGGGACAGGGGCAAATGTAAAGGGTGCGGGACATGTAATTTTTTCACAAAGAGTGGTGGGTGCGTGGGAAATGCTGCCAAGGATGGTAGTGGAAGTAGATATGAGAGTGGTCTTCAAAAGGTTTTTGGTTAGAACATGTTGTTGTTCGTCCTTCGGGTTCGAAGATGACCATGACTTCACTTTCAGTTGGAGGATTGGTGACTGTGGGTCCGGAAGTGACTGGTGAGGCCAATCCGGGCCCAGAAGGCACGCCCACACGTAGGACACAAGTGGATGGGTGCTGCAGTGGAAGTGGAGGTAGCCCGGGCCTTGCGCGCGGTGCGTTTCCTCTGGGCCTCTGCAGTGCGTCTGTTCTCTGCTGCACGGGTTCCTGTGGTGAGCTTGCTACGCCAGGTTGGACGGTCCAGAGCAAGAGACTCCCAAGTGCTGAGGTTGATGTCAAAGTCTGAGGGACACTTTGAGGCAGTCCTTAAACCCTTTCTTCTGTCCTCCTACTGAGCGCTTGCCCTGACACAGTTCTCCATACAGAAGCTGTTTTGGCAGTCGACTCTCGGGCATTCTGACGACATGGCCTGCCCATCTGGCTTGGGCTTTCCGTAGGAGGGTGTGGACGCTGGGGATTCCGGCCCGTTCCAAGACCTCTGTGTCGGGAATTTTGTCCTGCCACCTGATGTGAAGGAGTCTGCGTAGGCAGCTCAAGTGAAAGTGGTTGAGCTGTTTGGCATGTCTGCTGTAGACAGTCCAGGTATCACTGGCATAGAGAAGAGTGGTGAGTACCACTGCACTTGGCAATCCTGTTGTTGGCCTCAGCGTCAATGTTCACCACTCACGAGAGTGTACTGCCCAGATACAGGATAGAACATAGATGTATAGGGAATGGAGGAAACGCATCGCCTGCAGGCAGAAGAGTTTAAATTGGCATCATGTTTGGCACAGACACGGTGGGCTGAATGGTCTGTTCCAGTGCTGTACTGTTCTATGTTTAGTTATTCTTTCTCCTCAAACTTCCCAGAATTCAATTTAAGTAATCTTCACTCATCCCACTAGAATTAGAGAGTCATAGAGTCATAAATCGTGGAAACAGGCCCTTCTGCCCAACTTGCCCATACCCACCAACATGTCCCATCTACAGCGGTACGTCAGCCTTCACCAATCAGGGTATTGAGTATAGAAGTTGGGATGTTATGTTACAGTTGCACAAGACGTTGGAAAGACAGCATTCGGAGTATTGTGTTCAGTTTTGGTCACCCTGCCATCGGAAGGTTTTTTTGTCAAGCTGGAGAAGATTTACAAGGTTGTTGCCAAGACTTGAGGACCTGGGATATGGGTAACATTTTGGATCAGGACCCTTCTTCAGGTTCAACCCTGACCTCGGGCGATGTTTGTGTGGAGTTTGCATGTCCTCCCCGTGACTGTGCGGGATTTCCCTGGGTAACGCCGTTTCCTCCCACATCCCAAAGACGCAGAGATGGGTCAGTTAATTGGCCACCCTAAATTGCTTCTAGTGTTTAGGTAAGTGGTAGAAGCTGGGGAGGAGTTGATGGGAAAACTTAACACCGAACATTGATAAAATACCGCACAGGAACAGGCCCTTCAGCCCACAATGTACATTGCGACCATGATGCTGAGATAAACTACTCTCTTCTGCCTGCATATGATCCACACCCCTCTATTCGCTGCATATCCATGTGTCTATCTAAAAGCCTCTTAAATGCCACTGTCGTATCTGCCTCCACCACCACCCTTGGCAGTGCGCTCCAGGCACCCACCACCCTCGGCAGCGCGCTCCAGGCACCCACCACCCCCGGCAGTGCGCTCCAGGCACCCACCACCCTTGGCAGTGCGCTCCAGGCACCCACCACCCTTGGCAGTGCGCTCCAAGCACCCACCACCCTTGGCAGCTCGCTCCAGGCACCCACCACCCTTGGCAGTGCGCTCCAGGCACCCACCACCCTTGGCAGGGCGCTCCAGGCACCCACCACCCTTGGCAGGGCACTCCAGGCACCCACCACCCTTGGCAGTGCGCTCCAGGCACCCACCACCCTTGGCAGGGTGCTCCAGGCACCCACCACCCTCTGTGTAAAGACCTGCCCTGCACATCTCCTTCAACCTTTGGCCCCCTCTTCTTTAAGATGTGTCTTTTAGTATTAGATATTTCCATCTTGGGAAAAAGGGTTTGACTGTCTACCTTATCTATGCCTCACTTAATTTTGTTTACATCTGTCAGGTGAATCCTTCAACCTCCGGCATTCCAGAGGAAACAAATCAAGTCTGTCCAACCTCTCCATGCAGGCAACGTTCTGGAAAATCTCCTCTGTACCCTCTCCTAATCTCCACATCCTTTTAAAATAGGTTGACCAGTACAGATGCACACAATGCTCCAATTACAGCCTAACCAAAGTCCTACAAAGCTGCATCATGAGTTCCTGACTCTGATACTCAATGCCCCAACCAAAGAAGGCAAGCATACCTCTCGAGGTACATGTTGCCACTTCCAGGGAGTTACGGACTTGGACCCCAAGATTTCTCTGTGCATTCCTTCTCAGGGATGAGGTAACCAGAAGCTATGAACACTTCACAAGAAGGCAGCAATAGAGAAACCAGGCACACATCCACAACCCACGCCTGCTAAGTGTACATGCTCTACCCTTGTGCGCGGGTTTATAAGGAAATTGCCCCTAGTTTGTGGGGAATGAATGAGAAAGTGGGATAATACAGAACGTGAAGAGGTGATCGATGGTCTGCAGGGGCTTGGTGGGCCGAAGGGCCTGTTTCCATGCCGTTTCTAAACTAAACTATCCTTCCTTCTTCCTACGCCAGTCAACGGGAAACGACCCATGTGTTTGTGATTAAGATGCTTTGCTGCATTTCCCATTCGCTTTCCTTGTTCCTTTTGCAAGATTGTGGTTTTGTTCGGAGGGTGGGAGGGGTGCCCGGTCGCAAGTAGCGGGGTGTGGGGCAGGCTGCAACCAAGCATTCTCAAAAACACTGACCGTCTGTTCGTCCCGCTAATTCAAACAGGCACCAAGCTCCATCTCGATTACAGAGAGGAGCGAGGAGCTGGACACAAGCTCTCGGCCAGGGAGCGGAGAGGAGCGCAGCGGAACACCGCCGCTCCACATGCTCATCGTCAGATACCTCTGGGGCTACCCGATGCTCCAGACGCCTGATCCGGCATTCCCATCAAACCTCACCGAGAGAGAGAGCCAGAGAGAGAGAGAGAGAGAGATGGCACAAGCCCTTCGTGGTGGACTGAAGGGACTGCCCAGTGTGCTTTAACTCTTAAAACCCGACCCTGACTACTGTGTTTAATTAGAGGAGCTTTCAAGGGGAAAATAAGCCACATTAAAAGTTGATTATTCCCCACTTAATAAACTCCAATTCCACTCGAGAAGAATTTCATGCCAATTAAAGCCTGACTGATACATAGTTTCACCGTGGATCTGTTTAGCACATGAAGGTGGCATTTAGCGAGTGCCGTCTCCCGGTTAGCTTTCAATCGAGCAGGTATTTTTCCATACTGGCCCTACTGTAAAGAAAAATACTACAGCAAAACCACATGGCTGCAGCCAGCGGCAGCTCTGCCAACTAACTAAAGTGTTTTATTGTTGTCTGGTTCGGGTAGACGTCAGGAATAGCACAGGGTCGGAGGGCTGCTTGTGGTGTAAAGCTGCATTTCAGCCTTTAACATTGCCGTATTATGCCCACAGCAGAAAGCACTCGCACAAGAGCCTCTTCTGTGACTCCACGAGTCCGCGCCGTGGCCCGGGTTTAACGACGCTCGTCCCAGCTCAAAGCATGTTCTGGCTGCTCACTTCTCATGGCCAACTTTACTCTTCGACTTTAGAGGTACAGCGCGAAAACAGGCCCTTCGACCCGCCAAGTCCGCCCTGACCAGCGATCACCCTGTACACTGACCCCGTCATTCCTTCTATCCAGAAATGCTGAGTTACTCCAACATTTTGTGTCTATCTTCTGACCTACACACACACACTCACTCGGGACAATTTTACAACTTACCGAAGCCAAACCTGCAAACCTGTTGGTCTTTTATGTGTGGGAGGAAACCGGAGCACCCGGAGAAAACTTAACTAATAAACTAAACTAAACATGGTTACTTACAACAGCTGGTTATGTTGCTCAGGTCTTTGCATGGAATCTCCCAGTCCATTCTGCCCGACAACTCAGTACTACCCCAACAGCTGCTGACGACATTCTACCGCTGCATTCTAACACATAGCATCCCTGTGTGGTATCTCAGCTGCACGGAGGCAGAGAGGAAAGCTCTTCAGCGGGTAGTCCATAGAGCTCAGAGGACCATCGGAACACAGCTACCAGCCTTGGAGGGCATCTGCAACACACACGATGCCTCAGAAAAGCCACCAGCATCCACAAAGACTCTTCACACCCCTGCAACAGTCTGTTCGAACTTTTACCATCGGGCAGACTATACAAGGACTTCTGCGCCCGCACCTCCAGACTCAGGAACAGCTTCATCCCCAGGGCCATAGCTGCTATGAACCGGTCCTGCTGAGCCGGATGGTCACATCGCACAGTGAACCGGCACAGAACTACTTGCACTTTATTCTGTTTTAAAACTGTTCCAATTTGTTTCATTGGGTTGTTTAAATTAATACTGACTAGCTAATTAATTTATTGCATCGTATGGGAGGCGCATTCCCAATCTCATTGTACCCCTGTACAATGACAATAAAGATATATTGTATTGTATTGTATTGTTTCAGCTCCTCCTGTTTTGCATTCCTTTTTCTCTTGTGTCCCTTCAAAGACGTGCGTGATGCAATCGTTCCCTGGAACTGGAGGTTCCACTCGCTATTGAGGTACACAAAGTGCTGGGGTAACTCAGCGGGTCAGGCAGCAGCATCTCTGGAGGACAGTCGACATTTCGGAGTTAGGCACAAAGCAATTCCAAGGCCCAAAGCAGCACACAAACCTACCTCGCTTCCATTGGATGGGTGACGCTCTGGGTCGGGACCCTTCTTCAGTCAGGTTTGGAGACTAATGGCTTCGGTGAAAATTGTAAATTGTCCTTAGTGCTAGTATATGAGGATTGTTGGTCAGCGTGGACTCGGTAGGCCGAAGTCCCTGTTTCCACCCTGCAACTCTAAACAAAACGAAACTATATACACTTCAAAACTCAGTTGTGCCCAACATGCTTGGTGAAAGCATCTTTCTACATGTCCATTTTATATCACTGTGGGTATGCAATGCAACAACAAACACACAATGTGGAACACCAAACATAGCACGTTCCCTGAGGGTAGATCAGAGGAACAGACTCAGAAACATATTTTGACACGTGGAAAAACAACGACATTCCCACATGTGGCCACTGCTTTTGCAAGAGGATTTTTGTTTAAAAGCTTGCAAAATGTAATTTTAGTTTTGCTTCAACTCTGGTGTTTGGTGCCAACATGGTACCAGATTAAGTTTAGAATGTAGGAAACGGGGAGCTTCAGATGCTGGTTTATACCAAAGATAGCCACAAAGTACTGGAGTAACTCAGCGGGTCAGGCAGCGTCTCTAGAGATAAAGGATGAGTGATGTTTCAGGACCTCTGACCTACCCTCAGAGAACGTGCTTATGTTTGGTGTTCCACGTTGGGTATTTGTTGTTGCATAGCAACCCACAGTGATATAAAATCGACATGTCGGGACTCTTCTCCAGACATTTAGTGTAGTTGACATATATAGCGTGTAAACAGGCCATTTGGCCCACTGAGTCCGTGTCAACCGAGTCCATGCCAACCAATGATCACCCCTACACTAGTGTAAGAAAATAACTGCAGATGCTGGTACAAATCGAAGGTATTTATTCACAAAATGCTGGAGTAACTCAGCAGGTCAGGCAGCTTCTCAGGAGAGAAGGAATGGGTGACGTTTCGGGTCGAGACCCTTCTTCAGACTGACTACACTAGTTCTATCCTGCACGCTAGGGACAATTTACAGAGGGTCAATTAAGCTACAAACCTGCACGTCTCTGAAATGTGGGAGGTAACCAGAGCACACGGAGAAAACCCACGTGGTCACAGGGAGAACGTACAAACTCCATACGTACAGCACCCGGAGTCAGGATCGAACCTGGGTCTCTGGCGCTGTAACGCAGCAAGTCTACTGGGAGTGGGACTTTAGACTTGGAGCAGCACGGCTGGGCCACCATGCCACCCGTTGTGCCGCCGTGCTGCCCCAAGTCTAAAATCCTAAGTCTAGTCTAAAGTTCTAAGTCTAGAATCTAAAGTATATCGAGAGCATATTGTATGGTGTACATTAATGCACATGATACAAATTAGTTCTCAGTTGCTGCCTTTTGATGTGTGCAGGCAAAGAATAGCACTATCTCACTAAGAGAGATTCAGCTCATTCAATGCCTGTTTTACATTACACATTTAGCTTTGATTTTCTTCCCTCCCCTCCTCTCAGTTCCTTAGGTTTGATCTTGTTTTGCGTAAAGTAATAGTCCTTCAGACCTCAGTGCAAAGCTTGGGGGGATTCAACAATGACATCAATACTATCACATGCATTCACACACACATCATCTGGGGCTGGTGTAAGACGACACTTTGTTCCACAGTCTCCTCCAAGGGATGACCTTTAGCCTTTGACCCTGCAGCTGGGGTCTCCAGTGACAACTGCAACCTTGATTAGTACCTTGAGATGCTGAGACCCCCTCTTTCCCCTTCTGCACATTTACCTTTCCCTGTCCTTCAAGTCCGCTTTACATTTAGGTTTAGATTTAGATTTAAGCATGGTTTAGGTTTAGTATAGAAGCATAATATAGTATGGTATGGTATAATACAGTGTAGTAATAGCATAGAGATACCGTGCAGAAACACACCTTTTGGCCCTCCAGCAATCACCCCACACACTAGCACTATCCTACACACTAGAGATAATTTACAATGTTACCAAAGCCAATTAACCTCCAAACCTGCATGCCTTTGGAGTGTGGGAAGAAACCAGAGCACCCGGAGAAAACCCACACGGTCACAGGGAAAATGCACAAACTCCATGCTGACAGCATCCATAGTCAGGATCGAATCCAGGTCTCTGGCACCACCGCTGCACCACCCTGCCGCCTTAAGGTTTGGATTTAGTCTTAGGTTTATTATTGTCAGGTGTACCAAGGTGCAGCACAGTGGCGCAGTGGTAAAGTTGCTGCCTTACAACGTCAGAGACCCGGGTTCAATCCTAACTACGGGTGCTGTCTGTACAAAGTTTGTACTTTCTCGCTGTGACCACATTGATTTTCTTCGGCTGCTCCGGTTTCCCCCCCCCACTCCAAAGACGTGCGGGTTTGTTGGTTAATTGGCTACAATTAAAAAAATTGGGGGAAGTCGCTGAGCCGACCCCTGCTCGTCCCTGACGACAGAGACGATGGGCGAGGAGCAAGGCCGGTGGGAGAAGAGAGGGAACCGGGGTCAGGCCTACCGTGCCCTCGAGGTCAGCTGAGGGAGGCTCACCCGCAGTGCAAAGGTGGACGGGCAAGGAGAGGTCCAAGGGAAGGCGACGGATGGAGGCCCGGCAGCAGCCTGGGGCTCGCATGGATCAGTCACTGCTCATAACAACTAGAGCATAGACTGGACTTTGAAAATGGTGCCAAAACATGTCCTCTCTTGCATGTGGGATCAGGGGACGATTTCTATACACTTGCTAATCGGGGATGTGCTTGGCTATGGCAATACTGGACTGGGCTGTTTGTACGAAAATAATTTCACTGTGCATCTGCACTTCGCACATGTGACAATAAAAGTACCATTGAACCAAAGATAGACACAATAGACAATAGGTGCAGGAGGAGGCAATTCGGCCCTTCGAGCCATGGCCCTTCGAGCCATTCAATGTGATCAGGGCTGATCATTCTCAATCAGTACCCCGTTCCTGCCTTCTCCTCATTCCCCCTGACTCCGCTATCCTTAAGAGCTCTATCTAGCTCTCTCTTGAATGCATTCTAGCTCTCTCTTGACACACAATGCTGGTTTAACTCAGCCGGACAGGCAGCATCTCTGGAGAGAAGGAATAGGTGATGTTTCGGGTCGAGACCCTTCTTCAGAATGAGAGTCAGCGGAGAGGGAGACATGGTGCACGGAAGGGTAAGGTGTGAAAATGAGAGATCAAAGGGGATGACGCTCCAGGAAAATGTAGAATGGATCATTGTTACCTGAGGGGAAGGTGACAACGAGGCGCCCAATCAGTAAAATTTAATCAGGAGAGTGAAACTAGTCAGAGAACTAGGATAGTGGAGGGATGGAGAGAGAGGGAAAGCATGGGTTACTTGAAGCTGGAGAAAGCGACATTCATACCGCTGCCCAAGCTGCCCAAGCGAAATATGAGGTGCTGTTCCTCCAATTTGTCTTAGGCCTCACTCTGACAGTGGAGGAGGCCCTGGACAGAAACTGTCAGTATGGGAATGGAACCACTGGACCCGCTGAGTTACTCCAGCACTTTGTGTATTTTTTTGTAGACCAGCATATGCAGTTCCTTGTGTAACCACTAGGGGGAAAGTGGCACCACCAGAGAGAAAGATCAGCTCCTTCCCACCACTGACACAATTCACGTTGTGTATTTTAGATCATTGTACGTTCACTGAATAAAGCACAGTCACATCTTGTCTCTTGCAGAGGCCCAAGTTCCCAGCCAGTGAGGTCGATCCACTTGTGGCCCACTTCTAGCCGGCCAGAAGGTCTCTCAAACTATTTGTGTAGGAAGCAACTGCAGATGCTAGTTTGATACCGAAGATAGACACAAAATGCTGGAGTAACTCAGCAGGTCAGGCAGCGTCTCAAAGAAAAGGAATAGGTGACGTTTCTGATTGAGACCCTTCTTCAGACTGAGAGTCAGGGCAGAGGGAAACTAGAAGTATGAAAAGGTAGAGAACATATCAGAGAAGGCTCCGATGGCCAAAGAGCACACAATGGTCCATTGCTGGCTAAGGAGGTGGTGAAAACAAAAGGATAAGAACAGTGAAACTAGCAGGATGACTAGGGTGGGGGAGGGACGCAGAGAGAGGGAATGCACGGGCTACTTAAAATGAGAGAAATCAATGTTCATACCGTTGGTTTGTAAGCTGACCAAGAGAAATATCTGCAGACAGCCTCTATCTGCAGCTCATGCTTCTACACCCTGAATTCGAGCCCCAATTCCCAATGATTCAGATACAGTACCTCCCTGGTCATCAATCATTCACCTGCCCCCTTACACTGGCTCCTGGACAAGTCAGCCTCGATTTCTGGAGTCAAGGGTGTTTTATTTTCACATGTCCCGATATGGAACAATGAAATGCTTGTTAGCAGCAGTACGGTCGCACAGTGGTGGAGTTGCTGCCTTACAGCGCCAGAGACCCGGATTCGACCCTGACTGCGGGTGCTGTCGGTACGGAGTTTGTGCGTTCTCCCTGCGACCGCGTGGGTTTTTATCCGGGTGCTATGGATTCCTCCCACACTCCAAAGACGTACTTGCTTGTAGGTTCATTGGCTTGGTAGGTTCATTGGCTTGCAGGTAAATTGTCCCTTGTGCCGTTTTGTTTCCATGCTCATAAGGTCATAAGTGATAAGAGCAGAATTAGGCCATTCAGCCCATCAAATCTACTCCACCATTCAATCGGTTGATCTATGTCTTCCCTCTAACTCCATTCTCCTACCTTCTTCCCATAACCTCTGACATGCTGTATGACTCTATGACTCTAGGTCAGGTGGTTTGGTTTCCATCTCCTGACAGAAATACCAAGAACTCAGAGGAACAGAATGCACCGTTATTGTCCGTCTATCTCGTATTACTAATTATTATTTTTTTATTTTTTTAAATTATGGAACATTTATTTGATTGGTTGATTGATTGATTGATTGCAAGCAACAGCATGGAAACAGACCCTTGTGCCCACCAAGTCCACACTGACCATCGATCACCCATTCACACTAGTTCTATATTACTCCATTTTCTCATCCACTCCCGACACTCAAGGGGCAATTTTTACAGAGGCCAATTAACCTATAAACCCACACATCTATGAAACCGGAGCACATAGTTGTATGGAGTTTGTACATTCTCCCTGTGACCGGGGTTTTTTTCAGGGTGCTCATGTTTCCTCCCACACTCCAAAGATGCACAGGTTTGTAGGTGAATTGGCTTCTGTAAATTGTCCCCAGAGTGTAGGATATTAATGTAAGGGGATCGCTGGTTGGCGCAGACTCGATGGGCCGAAGGGCCATGAAGTATCGCTAATAGCTAAACTAAACTAAACACAGTAGCTTACTGGAGGAAAGGGCATTAGAAATTGAAGTTATCCAGAATGGAAATAACTGTTGACAAAGTTTACCCAATTGTTCAATTCAAGTATCACTTATGGTCAATTTAAGCATTTTCACTTTTCTGCGTTTACTGGGAATGTTGCTGTTAGAAATGTAGGATTGGAATTCCTAATGCAAAAAAGGTAATAGAGTCATTCAGCAGGGAAACAGGTCCTCTGACCCAATTTGCCCATGCAGACCAAGATGCCCCAGCTATGCTAGCCCCAACTGCTGCATTTGGCCCATTTCTATCTAACCATTTCCTGTCCATGTATCTGTCCAAAGATCTTTAAAATAGTGTAATACTTTCTGCCTCTACTACCTCCTTGCTTCATATACCCACCACATCTGTGCGATAGAATCGTCCCTCAGCTTCCTATTAAAATTTCACTTCTCGCAAAAGACGGTGAGCGTTCACTTTATCCAAACCCCTCATGATCTTGTACACCTCGATAAGGCCATTACTGACTATAGATTTCTGCCTGCTCGGAACACACACAAGCGGGCTATGGAGTAAATGCCGCCAAATGGGACTAGCCCAAAATTCAAAGTTGGTCAGCATGACAAGATGGGCTGAAGGGCCTTTTCCCATGCTGTACATCTCTACGACTCCATGACTCTAAGATGTTTGGTGAGTTATATAAATGTGGTTTTATTGCAAAGTGTAGGGACAAAATATTCCCCATGCGAGGATAACTTTGTCAGAAATTTCAGAAGAAAAATATCAATGTTTACTCAAGATTCCAACATCTGCAGCTCCTGGTGTCTCAGTGCTGTGGTGTTAGCTATCATTAAAAATTGACGGTAAGTTTAGGATTACCATAAAATTGTGTCTGTGCACATATGTGTGTGTGTGTGTGTGTGTGTGTGTGTGTGTGTGTGTGTGTGTGTGTGTGTGTGTGTGTGTGTGTGTGTGTGTGTGTCTGTGTATCAGTGTCTGTATGTCAGCGCTTGTGTGCGTCCATGTCAGTGAATGATTCGAGACACAGCGTGGAAACAGGCTCTTAGCCCACCGAGTCCGTACTGATCAGCGATCACCCATACACCAGTTCTTTCCCACATACTAGGGACAATTTGCAGAAGCCAATTCACCCACAAACCTGCACGTCTTTGGAATGTGGGAGGAAACTGGAGCACCTGGAGGAAACTCACATGGTCACAGGGAGAGCGTACAAACTCCATGAGGCACCTGCAGTCAAAGATCAAACCAAGGTCTCTGATACTGTGAGGCAGCAACTCTACCGCTGTGCCACCCTTCTAACTGTGTACATGTCTGTATGTGTGTGTGCATATGTGTACGTGAGTTTGTGTACGTGATTGCATGCCTGTGAATGTGTTCATGTTGTACATGTGTGTGTACATGCATATATGTGTACGCAGATGTGTGCATGCATCGATGGAGAAGTGGGGAAGCAGTGGGCAATGAGTCCCTGCGAGCCAGCGAGCTACACTCCAACACAGGACTGATCATGGATGTTGGTGGGAGCATGCCTGCTGCATCACAGATGGTTTGCGAACAGCCCCATTCAAGACCGCAAGAAATTGCGCAGAATTGCAGACGCAGCCCAGACCATCACACAAACCAACCTCCTTTCCATTGACTCCATCTACACTTCACGCTGCCTTGGCAAGGCCACCAGAATAACCAAGAACCAGACTCACCCCAGTCACTCCCTCTTCTCCCCTCTCCCATCAGGCAAGAGGTACAGATGTGTGAAAACGCACACCTCCAGATTCAGGGACAGTTTCTTCCCAGCTGTCATTAGCTAACTGAACCATCCAATCACCAACTAGAGAGCAGTTCTGACCTACATTCTACCTCATAGGAGATCCTCGGACTATCATTAATCGGACTTTACCAGACTTTATCTTGTACTAAGCGTTAGTCCCTTTATCCTGTCTCTGTACACAGTGAACAGCTCGATTGTAATCACGTATGTTTTTTCTGCTGACTGGATAGAACGCAACAAAAAGCTTTTCACTGTCAATAAACTAAACCAAACTTTACTGGACTGTATCTTGCATCATTAATCCCTTTATTCTGTATCTGTACACTGTGGCTGGTTCGACTGTAACCATGTGTTGTCTTTCCTCTGACTGGATAGGACTCAAGAAAAAAGCTTTTCACTGTACCTCGGTGCACGTGACAATCAATAAACTAAACAATGGCTACCCAGCACTTGTGAACCCAGCTGAGATCTAAAGAGGAACGGGTCCAGTCCCGAGGATCCATTGGGCTCGACCAGCTGTGAGCGATGCAGGCACCAGCTTGTAATTTAATGAGACTTTAATCTGAGTTATGAGTTCCAAAATATTATGTTAAATCAGTCCAAGAATATTTGAAAAATCTCTAATGGCTTGTTAATTCATATTTTTCAAAATGCAGTAGATTTTTTTAACTTTTCGTTGAGTTTTTTAAAGATTTTTTTTTCATTTGACATTTACTTTTGTTTCCTTTTTTAAAAGTATTTGGAAATGTCTCAAAATAGTCAGATGATTTTGAAAGATTTCAAGTCTGATTAATCGGAAGTCAAATCTTTCTCCAGATTATGGGCAGCGTTGGTCGTGATCGTCTCAATGTCAGATCTGTTTAACGTGGTCAGCTTCTTGTGTTCACACAGTTCATGCTGCTGGCTTTTAAGTTCCTGGCATGTATAATGATGCGTATCGTGAAGAATGAGGATCTTCACAATCGTATAAAGCATGTCGTCGGTAAGGTACCACTGCGTATCAGATATGGTGGGACGGTTGGTGCAGCAGTAGAGTTGCTGCCTTACAGCACCAGAAACCCAGGTTCGATCCTGTCTAAGGGTGCTGTCTTTATGAAGTTTGTACGCTTTCCCCGTGACCGTGTGGGGTTTGTCCGGGTGCTCAGGTTTCCTCCCACGCTCCAAAGACGTGCAGGCTTGTAGGTTAAATAAACTTAATCCTTCACTTTTCTGAAAGTACGCAGCTAGCATGTTATAGCAGAACTAGAGTACAACCCGTTTTAATTAAAGAGGCCAAAATCTATACACAGAACTTCAGGTGTGGCCTCACCAGCACCATGAACAGTTGAAGCAAGCTGTTGCTACATTAACATCCCTTTTGCAGTGAAGGCCAGCTATATATAAACATATATAAAAGCCTGATTGAAAGAACAAAGTCTTCCGATGTGCTTCTATTTGCTCCTCCCCCCCTTACATTCCCGATCTGACAGGGTTGAGTGGCAAAGCTGAATAAACAGGGTAGTGTGTTCCTTAAAGCAGCTCCCACTGTTCGCAGAGTTACCAGGTGAATGTGGAGCCCTGCATTCGCTGGGTGAGGGTGATGGATGGTAAAGTGAGGTAATGTATTCTTTCACATGCGTTAACGGCCTCCCGGGTACGCTGAAATGCACAGTTGGAAAACTATTCAGGAAGTCGTGCTTGGAGCCCGCAAGACCCTTTGCCAGCTTTCGGCTAACAACTGCTTTGTGTTTGTTAAAAATAACCCGGCAAAACACCTTATAAATCTTCAACCCGGCCAGCCCTCGTGTGCTGCATTTCTTCAACGTTGGTTAATCCTCTAGGCTTTCCGTTAGATAACATTACGTTATAGTCGTACGTGAAATCTCAATCATCTAGAAACGAGCGTGGTGAGAGATCACACAAGCTCGGCGGAGGTCCGTTTAAACCGCTCGGACTTCCCCCCACACACTGGGATTCTCACAGCACTTTACACACAAACGCACAGACTCTCTCTCACACATAACGCACTCTCTCTCATACATAACACGTTGAAATGAATGGATGGACACGCGGACACGCAAAACGATCTTACAGTCTCATACACACTTTTGAAACACACAGGCACACACAAACATTCTCACTGGCTTCCTCTTTACTCTAACTATTGTAATTGAGTTTGACTTGCTCTCTCACATGACGCACTCTCTCACATATAACAGGCTCGAATGAATGCGTGGATGAGAACACACACGTATGGACACACATACAAATAGTTAGATGCACACACACGCACAAATAATTACACACACACACAAATAAGCACACACACACACACAAAACAATCACAGTCTCATACACACATTTGAAACACACACTGCCACACACAAACTCTCATTCTCTCACTGTACCTTCCCCTTTGCTCTACCTATTGCACTTGAGTTTGACTTGCTTATATCTACGTATGGCATATCTGATCATTAAGAACAAAGTTTTTCACTGTACCCCGGCACATGTGCCAATAATAAACCTGAACCTAAATCACACAAAGACAGATAGACACACATATGCACAACACTCGCAAGACAGCCTAGGTAAGCACAGATAGAAGTCCACACACACACACACACGCATGTAGATGCACACAAATAGTTGGAAAGCATACATACACACACACACGAACATGTAAAACATTCATAGTCTCATAAACATAACACTGAAACATATTCTGGCACACACAAACTTTATCTAACACACTAACCTACACACACAAAGACAGGGCGGCACGGTGGCGCAGCGGTAGAGTTACTGCCTGACAGTGCTTGCAGCGCCGGAGACCCGGGTTCCATCCCGACTACGGGTGCTGTCTGTACGGAGTTTGTACGTTTTCCCCATGACTGTGGGTTTTCGCCGAGATCTTCAGTTTCCTCCCACACTCCAAAGACGTACAGGTATGTAGATTTATTGGCTTGTTGTATGTGTAAATTGTCCCTAGTGTGTGTAAGATAGTGTTAATGTGCAGGGATTGCTGGTCGGCGCGGACTCTGCGGGCCGAAGGGCTGTTTCTCTAAACTAAAACTAAACATATACAATACACTAACACAGAAAGCATACACACACAGGGCTACCTCACATCCCCAGAGATCTAGGTTCAATCCTGACTGTGGGTGCTGTCTGCATGGAGTTTGTATGATTTTCCCTTGACCTGGTGGGTTTTCTCCGGGTGCTCCAGTTTCCTCCCACACTCCAAAGATGTACAGGTTTGTAGGTTAATTGGCTTCTGTAAATTATAAATTGAACCTAGCCTGTGGGATAGTGCTAGTGTAGGGGGTGAGCGCTGGTCAGCATGGACTCGATGTGCAGAAGGGCCTGTTTCTATGCTGTATCTCTAAAGTCTAAAGATACATGTGTAAATGCACATGCACGCACGCACACACACGTACAGATGGGCGCACATTATGCACAACAGCTGTGCAGGCAGCATACACACACAATCTGGTGGAATAGTGTACGCGCACACTGACGGGCACACAATATATACACTAGTACAGACAGCATAGACATACAGAGATAGAAGTGTGCACACACAGATGGGCACACAATATACACAACACCCACACAGACAACATACACACACAGACGGATAGAAGCGTACAACACACACATATACACAGGCCACCCACACTCACCACACACACATTCCTCAACCAGTCACACAGATGGCATTACATATACAAAGGGCCCAGCTTTCAAGGAAACCTTGTTCTCTCCACCACCTCTATTTTGTCCATAGGTCTCGCCCATGCACAGACCATCTTGAACAAAACACACATCAGCTTCACTCCTTCCACCCTGCCCGGAACACCCTTCCCTTCCTCTTTAAAACTTTGGCTCTCAGAAGTTAGCTTTGCGTCGACCTGTACGTGTCATTTTGCATGCAGTGTTGCTCCTGTCTAACCACAGGCTTTATTTTGACCCTAAAACGCCCAAATTTCTCCATCCCGCCTGTCCCGATCAGGTACAAATTGGAATCAGTGATCCGCCTCCTTCACCCTGTGTAAATCAAATTATATGGAGGCACCCAGCATGTGGCTTTACTGCTTCATTGCTTGCTTGCCACCATAAGCTTGGGAAGTGACAGCGCAGTAAATGTTGCACAGGCGAGCACATGCAAAACATTTATGTGGTGGCCAGAGGCAAACTTTAATCTTAATTGGAAAAGGAGGAAAAAACTGCACCTTTCATGATTTATGCTTTGTTACTGGATTTCCGGCATTGCTAACAATTCCAATAACCCACATTTGATGAACAATCTTGCATTGTAGCCCATCTTTCAAACGAGACATTAAACTAAACCCGATTCTGTTCTCTCGGTTGAATATATCAAATGCCTTGGGACTTGAGCGGATTAGAAAACAACTACCACATTCCTGCATTATCAGCCATGATTGAATGGCAGAGTAGACCCGAAGGGCCAAATGGCCTAATTCTGCCCCTATGACATTACCATAGCAACAATACTTCACTTAGGAGTCAGGCGTAAAAGCCACTATCTAAAAGTTTTGTTAGTTTTAGAGATACAGCATAGATATAGGCCCTTCGGCCCACCAAGTCCATGTCGACCATCGATGACCCGTTCACACTAGTCCTACGTCGACCTACTTTCTCATCCACTCCTTACATACTAGGTGCAATTTACAAAGGGCTAATTAATTTACAAGCCTGCACATCTTTGGGATGCGGGAGGAAACCGGAGCACCCAGAGAAAAGCCACGCGATCACAGGGTAATCATACAAACTCCACACAGACAGCGCCCATAGTCAGGATCTGGCGCTGTGAGGCAGCAACTCTCCCCTTGCTTCACTATCTATGCCGACTTGAGAGGAGCAGAAAATAACTACTACATTCTTGCGTTACAGTAGAAAGTAGACCACTTGGGAATGAGACATAGAATTCGCTATCTGAATGCAAGTTTAGTTTAGTTTAGAGATACAACGTGGAAACTGGCCGCTCGGCCCACCGGGTCCATGCCACCCATCGATCACCTGTTCACTCTAGTTCTACGTTATCCCACTCCCTACACACTAGGGACAATTTACAGAGGCCAATCACGTCTTTGCGATGTGGGAGGAAACCGGAGCACCTGGGGGAAACCCACACGGTCACTGCTTTTTATGTCTATCTTAGGTGAAAGGGGATGGTAGGAGGGGGAAGGAGGGAGCTGGAAAGGTGCAGACAAGATTTAGGAGGAGGTTGTCAGGACTCGAGAGCCTGAGCTATAGGGAGAGGTTGAGACTCTACTCCTAGGACCGTAGGAGGATGAGGGGTGATCTTATAGAGGTGTACAAAATCATGAGAGGAATTGATCGGGGAAACGCACAGGGGTTCTTGCCCAAAGTAGGGGAATCGAGAACCAGAGGACATAGGTTTATGGTGAGGGGGGAAAGATTTAACAGGATCCTGAGAGTTAACTAACAAAGGGTGGTGGGTGTATGGAATGAACTACCAGTAGAGGTGTTTGAGGCAGGGACTATCGCAACATTTTAGAAACATTTAGACAGGTACATGGATAGGGCAGGTTTTGGGGAATATGGGCTAAACGCAGGAAGGTGGGTCTAGTGTAGATGGGACATGTTGACCGGTGTGGGCAAGTTGGGCTGAATGGCCTGTTTCCACAATGTACAGCTCTATGACTCTAAATGGATGCACAACCTGGTAGGGAACAGGGAAGAGAAACAAAAGGTGAAGCCATTTGTCGGCAGTCGGGGAAAATCGATGGATACAAGCAACAACTAGGGACTTCAAGTTCCCAAGGAGTACATTGACTGCCCTCAACTGCCGCGAGCAAGCTATAAAATCACAGCTAAGAAAACGTCAATCCTTTCACTTATAACCGTTGTGTGTGCCACTGACCTGACAGCAAGCAATCCCATATGTTGCACAGGCACTATGCAGCCTCTGAAGATCCAAACGCCAAGTTTGTTGAATACCTACCAAACGCAGTGTTCTTTCCAGTTGCAGAGACTCCGATGGGCCAGGGAAACACTGCCGGTTTTGGACTGAGCTGCCAGCCTTCACTCACCGCGGGGGTGAGGGGGATCTGGGCTAACACACAACTATTCCGCCTGCTCCCCCAGTTCCGCTAACAATTTCCTCGCTCTGCTCCAACGACGGACTCCGCCAGTCTAGCGACTGAGCACAAAGCTCACACCGAGCTGTCTGACTGCCGAACCTGCGCTGTAACAGTGAGCCCATTCTTCACATACCAAGAACAACTGCAAAGGGTAAGCATTGGAATCAACTCGCTTACATTTCTTTCAATTACTCGAGTTTGCTTTTAAAAGCTTTTAATAGTTTAGGAGAGAGTTTTATATGTTTTAAGCACTTTAAGTTTGAAAGTATATTTAATTGTGCGCTGTATTTGGGGCAGCACAGTGGCACGGCTGGAAGAGCCGTTGCCTCACGGCGCCAGAGACCCGGGTTCGATCCTGACCTAGGATGCTCTCTGAATCGAGTTTGCACGTTCTCCCTCTGACCGCGTGGGTTTCCTCCAGGTGCTCTGGTTTCTTCCCACATCCCAAAGACGTGCAGGTTTGTAGGTTAATTAGTCTTTGTAAAATTGCCCCTGGCGTGTAGGGAGTGGATTAGAAAGTGGGATAACATTCTGTAGAACTAGTAAGAGCGGGTGATCGATGGTCGGTGTGGACTCTGTGGGCCAAAAGGCCTGTTTCCATGCTGTATCATTCAAATCAATTCAATTCAATTCAATGCTTTTATCCTGTATCTGTACACTGTGGACGGCTCGATTGTAATCATGTGTAATCTTTCTGCTGACTGGTTTGTACGCAACAAAAGCTTTTCACTGTTCCTCGGTACACATGACAGTAAACTAAACTAAAAACTAATTCAATTCAATTATTTAATTTATTTTTGTAATACTTTCTGAACGTTTCCAACATTTTGAATTCTTGACTATTTGACAGTTGATGTAGCTGAGGGTGTGGTTTAGCCAGCTGTCATAGACCTCTTGCATCTGTTTGGTGTGAGGGGAGTCCATTCCCTTATGATGATATTGTGCCACACGAGGGAGCATCTCACCATTCAGGGTCAGCATTTGCTGACAAGTGTAAGCGAAAGGTAAGTCCGCAATCCTCCTGTATGTCAAAGGCGAATGCGGACTGAATGCAGAGTCCTGACCTGAAACATCACCATCCATTTCTTCCAGAGATTCTAGACACAAAGTGCTGGAGTAACTCAGTGGGTCAGGCAGCATCTCTGGGGAAAAGGAACAGGTGACGTTTCGGGTCAAAACCCTTCTTCAGACTGAGAGTCAGGGGAGAGGGGAACCAGAGGTGTGGAAAGGTTCAGATCAAATCCGAGCCGGCACCAAGGAAAGGAGGAGCCCACAATGGTCCATTGTTGGCTGTGGAAGAGGTGACAATGAAGGGATACGAACAGTGGAACTGGGAGGAGGACTGGGGGAGGGACGGAGAGAGAAGAAATGCAAGGGTTGCTTGAGATAAGAGAAATCAATATTCATACTTTTGGGTTGTAAGCAGCCCAAGCAAAATATGAGGTACTCTTCCTCCAATTTGCGTGTGCCCTCACTCTGACAGCCAGAGATGCTGCCTGAGCTGCTGAGTTACTCCAGCATTTTATGTTCTATGCTCACCACCAACATGATGCTAAACTAAACTGCATATCCAGAAGCCTCTTAAACCCCACTGTCATATCTGTCACCACCACCACCCACGACAGCACGTTCCAAGCACCAACCACCCTCAAAATAAAATAACCTGTGCATCTCCTTTAATCTTTGCCCCTCTCACCTGAAAGCTATGCTCGTTTGTCTTTGACATTTCCACCTGGGAGAAAGGTTCTGACTGTCTACCCTATCTGTGCCTCCCATAATTTTATATACTTCTATCAACCTCCAGGAAAAACAACCCGAGTTTGTCCAGCTTCTCCTCATAGCCTATCCAGGCAGCGTTCTAGCAAACCTCTTCTGCGACTTTTCCAAAGCTTCCACATTTGTGGGTATTTTTACAACCTCACAGTATGAACATTGAGTTGTCCAATTTAAGCTCAGACAACCTTACCATTGTTTTTATTCTTTCCCGCTCCCCACGCACTCCCCTCTTTCCAGACCGCGGTGCCCACCCATTCTCCAAACATTCCACGCTCCTTCCACCCCCTCCCTCCCCATTCCTTTCCGAGTATATTCCTCCGTCTTTACATTTCACTGCATTTTCAAGCCTCTTCTCCACTCATTAACAACCTTTAATCTCTTTTCATCACCTTTTCATCTCTGCCTTTGTCCACCCATCTGCCAATAAATCCTCTCACCTGGATCCAGCCTTCACAGAACATAGAATATTGAATGGTACAGCACAAGAACGGGCCCTTCAGCCCACAATGTGTTGTGCCGAACATGATGTCAAGTTAAACTGTTCTCATCTGCCTGTAGGTGATCCATATCCCTCTATTCTTTGTACTTCCATGTGCCTATCTAAAAGCCTCTTAAATGTCACTATTGTATCTGCCTCCACCACCACCCCTGGCAAAGTGTCCCAGGCCCCCACCACCCTCTGTGTAAACAACTGTCCCTTGCATCTCCTTGAAACTTTCCCTCTATTACCTTATAGCTATGCTGTCTAGTGTTGGACATTTCCAACCTGGGAAAATGGTTCTACTGTCTACTCTATCTACGCTTCTCATTATGTTATATACTTCTATCAAGTCTCCCATAAACCTCTAATAGAAACATAGAAAATAGGTGCAGGAGTAGGCCATTCGGCCCATCGAGCCAGCATCGCCATTCAATATGATCATGGCTGATCATCTAAAATCAGACCCCATTCCTGCTTTTTCCCCATATCCCTTGATTCCATTAACCCCAAGAACTATATCTGACTCTCTCTTGAAAACATCCAGTGAATTGGCCTCCACTGCCTTCTGAGGCAGAGAATTCCTCATCTCAGTCCTAAATGGCCTACCCCCTTATTCATAAACTGTGACCCCTGGTTCTGGACTCCCCCAATATCTGGAAATTTTTTCCTGCATCTTGCCTGTCCAATCCCTTGAGAATTTTATCTGTTTATAAGACATCCTCTCATCCTTCTAAATTCCAGTAAATATAAGCCCAGTCGATCCATTCTTGTTCCAGAGAAAACAATCCCAGTCCAAATTTATGGAGCTGCATCACGCAGGGGCGGCACGGTGGCGCAGCGGTAGAGTTGCTGCCTTACGGCGAATGCAGCGCCGGAGACTCAGGTTCGATCCTGACTACGGGCGCCGTCTGTACGGAGTTTGTACATTCTCCCAGTGACCTGCGTGGGTTTTCTCCGAGATCTACGGTTTCCTCCCACACTCCAAAGACGTACAGATATGTAGGTTAATTGACTGGGTAAATGTAAAAATTGTCCCTAGTGTGTGTAGGATAGTGTTAATGTGCGAGGATCGCTGGGCGGCGCAGACCCAGTGGGCCGAAGGGCCTGTTTCCACGCTGTATCTCTAAATCTAAAAAAAAATCACTTGCCAGGCTTGCTCTGACCCCCACCCATCTTCCAGTTTTCTCCGCCCTTACTACAATTAGTCTGAAGAATGGTCCCAACCTAAAACATCACCTTGCTGCCTGACCCTCTGAATTACTCCAGCACTTTGCGTTCAATATAAGATTCCAGCATCTGCAATTCCACAGCACTTTGTGTCTTTTGTATATACCACCAACAATCAACATCAGCAGTTTAGTTCAGTTTAGATTGGAGTTCAGTTTAGAGATTCAGCATGGAAACAGGCCCTTTGGTCCAACGAGTCCATGACAACCAGCGATCACCCCACACACTAGCACTACCCGACACACCAGGGACAATTTACAATTTTACTTAAATCAATTAACCTACAAACCTGAATGTCTTCAGAATGTGGGACGAAACCGGAGCACCCAGAGAAAAGCCACGCTGTCACAGGGAGAACGTACAAACTCCGTACAGACAGCCCCCATTGTCAGGAACCCGGGTCTCTGGTGCTGTCAGGCAGCAACTCTACCGCTGTGACCCTGTGCAGTTCCTTGTTTCTACATATCTCACAGCTTGTAGGCTTAATATTTGGTGAGTGAGACTTGTGGCATGGTGGCGCAGTGTTAGAGTTGCTGCCTTACAGTGCTAGAGAACCAGGTTCGATCCTGACCACGGGAGCGTATCCGTACGGAGTTTGTACGTTCGCTGTGTGACCTGGTTGGATTTTCTCCCGGATTTCCGGTTTCCTCCCGCACTCCAAAGATATACAGTTTTCTGGGTTAATTGACTTGATATCATTGTAAGTTGTCTCTAGTGTCTGTAGGATAGGGCAAGTGCGCGGGTATCACTGGTCAGCAAGGACTCGGTGGGCCGAAGGGCCTGTTTCTGTGCTGTATCTCTAAACTAAACTTGCACCTTCACACAGAGAGGGCGTCTCCATACACTGAGAGAAGGCAGTTACTTTCACATTTGTACAGAATATCATGTTTTAAATTACTCCCTATAAAAATAGCAGAAAATGGAAAGTATGTGTGCATCATTTTCTTGGAATACTGAAGAATTTGAAGATGTGAACGGTTTGACACCTGGATATGAAATCTGCCACCCTCAGCTCTCTCCGTTTTTCCCTTCGATCCTAACCTCATAGAGTCATAGAGTTACACAGCACGGAAACAAGCCTTTCGGCCCAACTTGCCCACACCGACCAACATACAATACGATACGATGATACGATAGGATCGAACTTTATTTATCCCAGGAGGGAAAATAATTTGCCAACAGTGATAAAAAAAAACACAAAATACATGAAACATGAAATTAAAGTGATGTGTGGTGAGGCTTTGGAGATGTACAAAGATTGAGGAGGTGGGGGGGTCAGTTTCAGTCTCAGTCTACCCCACGACAGAAGGGGGAGGAGTTGTACAGTTTGATAGCCACAGGGAAGAAGGATCTCCTGTGGCATTCTGTCCTGCATCTTGGTGGAACCAGTCTGTTGCTGAAGGTACTCCTCAGGTTGACCAGTGTGTCATGGTTGGGGTGAGCTGTATTGTCCAAGATGTTCTCGTTTGAGGAGCATCCTCCCCTCCAAGGCCACCTCCCAAGAATCCAACTCCGCCCCCAGGACGGAGCCAGCCTTCCTGATGAGTTTGTTGATCTTATTGGCGTCCGCAGCCTTCGCCCTGCTGCCCCAGCACACGGCAGCGAAGAAGATGGCACTGGCTACCGCCGATTGGTAGAACATCTGCAGCAAATCACTGCAGACGTTGATGGAGCGGAACTGGCTGGTACACTCCCAAGTATTTGTACTCCCTGGTAAACATCCACACCATTGATGGAGACAGGGGACAAGGGTATTCCTCTCCTCCTGAGGTCCTCCACCAACTCCTTAGTCTTGTCGGTGTTGAGCTGCAGGAGATTCAGCCCACACCACTCAACAAAGTCGTTGACTATACCTCTGTGTTCAGCTTCCCTCCCCTCACTGATGCAGCCCACAATTGCATAGTCATCTGAACACTTCTGCAGGTGGCAAGAGGCATGGAGTTCCATCTACACTAGTCTCACTTGCCTGTGTTTGGCCCATATCCCTCCACACCCGAACTATCCATGAACCTGTCTTAATGTTGCTTAAATGTTGCGATAGTACCTGCCTCAACTACTTCCTCCAGCAGCTCATTCCAAACACCCCCCCCCCCCCACCCCCTTCAACTTAAACCTATGTCCTCTGGTTCTCGATTCTCCTACTCTGGGCAAGAGACTCTGTGCATTACCCAATTTATTCCTCTCATGGATCTCTGGTGAGCAGATTAAATCCAGCTGTGAACAGCTGGTTGCCGTCCACGGCTCGGAGCCAGATGTTCCGGATTTGAGACTCTACATCAGGAAGACCAACCACTGTAGCATTGTCGAGGGAGTGCCGCACTGCTGGAGGCAACATCTAAGAAACGACTTCAAGTCTCAACACTTGGGTGCTTGTCGAAGACCATCTGGCCACTAATCTGCTGCTAAAAGCATACTTCACCATCCCCGGCCAATTGATTGATTGAAAGACAGCATGGAAACTGGCCCTGCGGCCCACGCCGACCATCGATCACCTGTCCTCACAAGTTCCACGTTATCCCACTTGCGCATCCACTCCCTACACACAATATTTCTATTTTAGTTCATTAGAGATACCGAGCGGAAATAGGCCTTTCGGCCCACGCCGACCAGCGATCCACACACACTAATACTATCCTCCACACACATTTACATTTATACCAAGCCAATTAACCTACAAACCTGTACGTCTTTGGAGTGTGGGAGGAAACCAAACATCTCGGAGAAAAGCCACGCGGTCATGGGGAGAACGTACAAACTCCGTACAGTACAGCACTCGTAGTCAGGATTGAACCTGGTTCTGAAAGCTCTGTAAGGCAGCAACTCTACTGCTGCGCCACCGTGCCACATTATACAATGTTCCCAATAAATAATTTACTAATCAAGCCACCTGTGGGTAAACTAAAGTCTAAAGAATCCAATCAGTTCTATCAATCTGAAGAAGGGTGTGTTTAATCCATCTATTCCTCTCGTGATTTTGTTCAGCTCTACCAGATCACCCCTCACCCTCCTTCGTTGGCCTTGGCATCGTGTTCGGCACAGACAATGTGGGCCGAAGGTCCTGTTCTGGTGCTGTACTGTTCTACGCTCTATATTATAAATGGGAGCAAGACTGGGCTTTAGTGAAAGCCATCCAGATTGATTCTGTGGCTTGGCAAAGGTAGAATAGCGAGGTGGGGTGGGGTAACGTTAGACTATCACAATACTGCAGCGGGGTTGCTGGTATGTAACTTCACGGGTGGTCTTCTGAACTGGCGTCACTGGGCAGAGTGAAACTGTGGTTTTGCCGAGCTGTTGAAAGCTACAATTGGAACACGAGGCTTCATTCGTCTGCTCAATAACTGGTGTCTGTCAAGCAGGGAGAAGTAGATAAGGTGCATCTCTCGTAGGGATGTCAGCTGTTGTTGGAGTTACTCCAGCTGCCTTCAGTCTGTAACCTGTTGCCTCCATTGCCTCACACGTTTTACACAGCTTGCTTCTCCCGGTACAACAGGTACAGTGTGTGTGTGTGTGCGTGTGGATGCGGGAGTGTGTGTGTGAGTGTGTGTCTGTGTTTGTGTAGATATGCACAATGTGAGTGTGTGTGGGTATGGGTGTGTGTGTGCGCATAGATACATGGGTGTGAGAGTGCGGGTGTGAGTAGATGTGAATGTGCATGGGCGTGTGTGTAGATATGTTGGTGTGAGAGTGTGGGTGTGACAGTGCGTGGGTGTGTAGATGTGTGAGTGCGTATAGTTTTTTAGGTGTGTGTATCTGTGCTGTGTGTGTCTGCGTGTGTGTGTGTGTGTGAGTGCGAGTGTGTGTGTGAACGTGAGAGTAGGCGTGTGCAGATATGTGGGTGTGAGTGTCTGTCTGTTGTGTGTACAGTATGTGTATGGATGTGATGTATAAAAGGGTGCACGAGAGCACATGTGGGTGTGAGAAGTGTGGGCGCGTGTGTGATGAAAGTCTGGGTGTGTGTGCACGTGCAAGTGTGGAATTCTCTGCCACAGAAGGTAGTGGAGGCCAGTTCATTGGCTATATTTAAGTGGGAGTTAGATGTGGCCCTTGTGGCTAAAGGGATCAGGGGTATGGAGAGAAGGCAGGTACAGGTTACTGAGTTGGATGATCAGCCATGATCATATTGAATGGCGGTGCAGGCTCGAAGGGCCGAATGGCCTACTTCTGCACCTATTTTCTATGTTTCTATGAAGGTAGACACAAAATGCTGGAGTAACTCAGCGGGACAGGCAGCATCCCTATTTTCTATGTTTCTATGATTGTGTGTGTGTGTATGTGCTGTGATGTGTAAATGGCTGTGTGTGTGTGTGTGTGCGCGTGCGGAGAGAGAGAGTAAAGATCACCTATCATCAACTCGCTGACCTGAAACGTTAACCCCGTGTCTCTCTCCCCACATGCTGCCTGACTGCTGAGTGACTCCAGCATTTTTTGTTTTTATTTCTGATTTCCAGCATCCCTTTTTGTTGAAATATGTTTGAACTCTATCTGCAGTTGGCGAAATATTAAACATCGCACTGCCTGTTGAACAGAGGGCTGGGAGGTGTGTGCAGGATCGGGAAGCATACACAAGAAAATAACAGCACATGAAGGCCACTCGGCCCCTCACTCCTGTCCCTCCAATCAATATGATCATTGCTGATTTCTTCTGTGTCAGTTGCATGCTATCCAGTCAGCGGAACATAGAACTAGTGTGAACGGGTGATCAATCGTCAGTATGGACCCGATGGGCCAAAGGGCCTGTTTTCATGTTGTATTGCTCAATCAATTTTAACTAAAAGCCTCAACGCCTTGATCTTTCAAATATTTATTTATCTCCATCTTAAAATATATATCTAACGATCATACCTCCAGTATTTCAGATGGGGAGAATTCCACAGATTCACTATCCTCTTAGAGAGGAAATTTCAACAAAACAAACCTCGCTTGACGTGTTTCCAATTTTCTCGCGATTTACACCGAATTACTGCCAGCAGCAAAAAGACGACAGCACGACAGCTGCAGAGCAGCCAAACCTCTCTGTTATCAGTCTTCGGAACGGTCCTTCCATAAGCTTGGGCACTGTTCAATTCACCCCTACCCCATTGCGGACATTGGACTTTGTCCATGGATCTGTTGCGCTACAATGCTGAGAACTATATTCTGCACTGTATTTTCCCCCTTTGCTCTACCTATTGTACTTGAGCTTGACTTGATTGTATTTATGTATATTATTATCTGACTGGATTGGGCACTCTTCGATTCACCTCTACCCCAATGAGGACAATGGACTTTGTCTCTCAAACTGATGCTCTACAATGCTGAGAACTATATTCTATAGTTCTCTATATTTGCTCTATCGATTGTTCTTGAGTTTGAACCGATTGATTCCATGTGTGGTATATCTGATCTGATTGAATAGCATGCACAACAAAGTGCTTCACGGTACCTAAGTACGTGTGAGAATAGTAAACCAATAACCCTAAACCGCAGGTAGATCATACCCGGGCAATACCCCGGACAATTTACTGAGGGTTACTCATCAATCGGGTAAACAATTTCTCCTTTGATCTTAAGTGCGCATAAGCGCTAATGCAATTAATAGAAAGATGAACACTACAAAACACTAACTAAACCAGCAACTATACTTGGTTGCACTGACCTGGGGCTTTTCTGCATTAGTACAGGTCCACCACCGATTTTCCGGCACCCTTGGTTCCAGTGCCTTTCTGGATTATCACAATACCAAGAGGAGTCGAACAGTACCGGACAAACCCACCTGGGCCTCCGGGAGCCAAGATACCGGCCCGCAAAGTCGGCCTCGGAAGCCTCGGTTGTAACTCTGTTTTGAGTTGGACATTACCTGATTGTACTTCTGGTCCTCCTCAGTACTACTTTGGTCGAGCAGCAAACACAGTTTTGGTAGAAAGGAACTGCAGATGCTGGTTTAAAACCGAAGATAGATGTCACAGTCTATCCTGTTCACTCACCTGCCAGCCACGCCCACCACGTTAAGCCAACTCCCCTCACCTGTTCACTCACCTGCTCCAGATCACCAATCAAGCCAGCATATAAACCCTTCCTGCACACACACTCTTTGCCAGATTGTTCTTAGCCCTCATGCAAGACTTGCCAGCATTCTCTCTTGGACTGATTTCCCCGTTGCCGACCCTGCCTGCTCCCGACCTTCATGCCTCGTCCCGACCTTCATGCCTCGTCGTAGCCCTGGTGAACGCCTCAGTCTTCTGCCCCCGACCACGAGCAGGTAGAAATAAAGCTAATTCTAAAACTACTTCCTTGGTTCCGTGTGCTGCATTTGGGTCTATCTGCGGTCCGTTACAATAGACATAAAATGCTGGAGTAACTCAACGGGACAGGCAGCATCTCTGGAGAGAAGGAATGGGTGACGTTTCGTGTCGGGACCCTTCTTCGGACTGAAAGTCACCGGAAAGGGAAACGAGAGATATGGACGATGATGGAGACCGATACTGAACAAGTGAATGAAAGATCGTAGAGTCGGAGAGCAGGAGGAATCACAGAGGAGGAGCAGCGAGAGAGGGTGCTGCAGAACTCGTGATGGAGAGAGGAGGAGAACTTCAAAGTAGACACACCTTGAGGAGATCTCACAGTGGAGCAGACAAAATGTGTAGGAAGAAACTGCAGATGCTGGTTTAAACCAGAGATAGACACAAAATGCTGGAGTAACTCAGCGGGACAGGCAGCATCTCTGGAGAGATGGAATGGGTGACGTTTTGGGCTCGAGACTGTGTTCACTGTGGTCACTAACCCCTGCTGCACAGAGTCACAGACCAATGGAGGCACTGTTTAACTGGAGCTCGCCGCCACTCCAAAGCAACGCGCCTGTCCTTTGTGGTCTTGGCCTTGACATGTCTAACACCAGGAGATTTATGCTATTTGCTCAGGGCTGACTCCACTGACAGCAAAACTGAGATAATCTAGCCAGGATGAATCACGCTGAATATTGTAAATTACATCTGCCCTTCATCAAAAGGAAGCACTCTAACACTCTCCATTAATTTTAAACTTTTATATTTCATTCCATTCTCCGATCCTCACTTTTTTTTTTGTGTTCTGGGATATTTGAATCAATGACTGATTTGTTGCTTTGAATTCCTCTATACACATGGGAACCACAACTTTTTCTTTGCAACAAAGATGCTTCAAATGTGGGCCTTTTTTCTCATGCTATGGGTTTTATGGAGCGCAACGTTGACATATCTTTGAAGAAGGGTTCCGCCCCGAAACATCTCCTATTCCCTTTCTCCAGAGATGCTGCCTGACCAGCTGAGTTACTCCAGCACTTTGTGTCTATCTTCGGTATCAACCAACATCTGCAGTTCCTTCCTACACTTGTCTACAGATCTTTAGTGCTCTGCAAGTAAGAATTTCATTGCACCGTTTCAGGACATCTGACAATAAAACACTCTTTTCCCTCTTGACTCTCTTATTAATCTGAGCCTCTGCATTTTGCCCCTCGCTATCTGTCAGGGGTTTATTTTCAATCTACATCAGAGAACAAGAAGGGCCGTGGGAGAGCTACCAAGGAGTGGGTGGGGGGTTGGGGGGCGGGGGTGGGGGGAGCTGCTGCTACATGCAACGGCAGACAGTCGATAGGACTGTTTAGTCAACCTTTGTAACTTTGTCGCCCAAATCATGGCAACGCTTGTGTACTGCCTCGATGAGGTCTGCTGTATGACTTTACCGCAAGGGCGGCACGGTGGCGCAGCGGTAGAGTTGCTGCCTTACAGCGAATGCAGCGCCGGAGACTCGGGTTTGATCCTGACTACGGGTGCTGTACTGTACGGAGTTTGTACGTTCTCCCCGGGACCTGCGTGGGTTTTCTCCGAGATCTTCGGTTTCCTCCCACACTCCAAAGACGTACAGGTTTGTAGGTTAATTGGCTGGGCAAATGTTTTTTTTAAAATTATCCCTAGTGGGTGTAGGATAGTGTTAATGTGCGGGGATCGCTGGGCGGCGCAGACCTGGTGGGCCGAAGGGCCTGTTTCTGCGCTGTATCTCTAAATCTAAATCTAAGCATTTCACTGTACCTAGCTAGACACATGTGATAATAAAGTATCGTTGAATCAAACATTTTTTAGATGAATAAATGTTTCTTCGGAAGAGCAAAGAAATTGCTGGCTTTACCTTGCACTAAACATTATTCCCTTATCTTCTATCTATATACTGTGGATGGCTCGATTGTAATCATGTATTGTTTTTTCCACTGACTGGATAGCACGCAACAGAGTTACAAGTAAGCTGGACAGTTTACACACATGGCTTCTTTCAATCAGTCTCTCAAGGCCAAATAAGGATGGGCAATACAAGCGAACCGCATAAATTAAGAACATACAACTTAGGACAGTACAGCGCAGGAACAAGTCCATTGGCCCACAGTTTCTTCCCAGCTGTTATCAGGCAATGCTGCCAGGTGCTGTTAATTCACAATGGAGAGTGGTCATTGCTAGGAAGTTTGCCCCTGACTGGTTGACCAAATGGCCATGTGCAACATGGCATTTCTTGAACGCTGCCAGACTGTATTGATTATTAAACTAAACTAAACAAAATATGCCTGTACATGAAAGACTGCAAAGTCTCAGCAGCTCAGGCAGCAGCTGTGGGAAGAGAAACATAATAACCTTTTCATGTAAAAGGGTCGTACAGCACGGAAACAGGCCCTTCGGCCTGGATTTCCCATGCTGACCAAGATGTCCCATCCACACTGAAGATAGACGTAAAATGCTGGTGTCACTTAGCGGGACAGGCAGCATCTCTGGAGAGAAAGAATGGGTGACGTTTCGTGTCGAGACCCTTCTTCAGACTGAGAGTCAGGGGAGAGAGAGACACACAGAGATATGGAAGGGTAAGGTGCGAAAATGAGACATCAAAGCTCAAGGAAAATGTAGAATAGATCATTATTAGCTTGGGGAAGGTGACAACAAAGCATACAAATATAATATTTAATCAAGAGGACAGTCAGACTAGTTGAACTAGTGAACTAGGTTGGGGAGGGATGGAGAGATAGGGAAACCAAGGGTTACTTGAAGTTAGAGAAGTCAATATTCGAAGCGAAATATAAGGGGATGTCACCCATTCCTTTATCCAAAGATGCTGCTTGTCCCGCTGTAAACCAGCATCTGCAGTTCCTTCCTACACCTGTCACATCCACACTAGCCCTAGCTGCCTGCGTTTAGCCCATATCCCTCGATGCATTTCTTTTCCATATCCAAATGTCTTTAAAATGTCGTATCGTAAAAGTGGTGACATAGTCTCAACCCGAAATGTCAACTATCCATGTTCTCCAGGGATGCTGCCTGATCCACTGAGTTATTCCAGCACTTTGTGTCCTTTCGTGTATTAACCAGCATCTGTAGTTCTTTGTTTCTACGCGTTATAGTAATGTCTTTTCAATATTGCCAGAGTATGCCTGACTGAGGCGTGTGGGTTTGTAGGTTTAATTGGCCTTTGTAAAATTGCCCCCAGTGTGTCGGGAATAGATGAGAAAGTGGGATAACATAGAACTAGTGTGAACCGTCTGATGAATGGTCGTTGACCTACAACATTATCTCTGTTTCTCTTTCCACAGTTGCAGGCTGACCTGCTGAGTATTTCCAGCTTTTTCTGTTTCGATCTTACTCGCAAAACCTCTAGGGACACTGTTTAAGTGTCTAACATAGTGAACTTTGACATGAACATGCCAGTCAGCTTGCTGGGATGGGGTTGTGGCTAGACTCGCTGCGGTCTATTTTATAACTTGCAGACTGCTTCAAGAGCAAACAGAAGTTTATTTGCTCATTGACTCTGTGGAGAGTCAGCCTGGACTACAGCAGTATCTCCCAACAAAAAGCAGGATGATTTCCACCACCGTATGCAGAGTGGAGGATTTAGTTTTCGTTTAGAGATACAGCGTGGCAACAGGCCCTTCAGCCCACCAAGTCCGTGCCGACCAGGGATCACCCATACACTAGTTCTATCCTACACACTAGGGGCAATTTACAGAAGCCAATTAACCTACAAACCTGTGCTTCTTTGGAATGTGGAAGGAAACCAGAACACCCGAAGAAAGATACGTTTAGAGATACAGCGTGAAAACAGTCCCTTCAGCCACTGAGTCCATGTTGACCACGATCACCCCATTCGCTAGTTTAGTTTAGTTTAGTTTAGAGATTCAGAGTGGAAACAGGACTTTCGGTCCACTGAGTCTGTGCTGACCAGTGATCACCTCATACACTAGCACTATCCTACACACTAGGGACAATTTACAGTCTTTATCAAAGCCAATTAACCTACAAACAAGTACATCTTTGGGATGTGGGAGGAACCCGGAGCACCCAGGGAAAACGCACGCGATCATTGGAAGAACGTACTGTACAAACTCTGTACAGACAGCACCCGCAGTCAGGATCGAACTTGGGTCCCTGGCGCTGTAAGGCAGCAACTCTACCGCTGCGCCACCATGCCGCCCTGATGCTTGCTTACACATCATGTCCATGAAGTCCATTCCAGTTCACTAATTTGATTGACCATTGTCTGATTATTTTTGGTCATCACTGAAAATGACCACTAAAAAACAAAATTAATTGAGCTCATTAGTTCCACATTTCACAGCCATCATGTGAATCTATTGTTTTTCAATGAACGCACAACCCGCTTGATTGATTGAGTGAAAGATACAGCACGGAAACTGGACCTTGGGCCCACCGAGTCCACGCCAACCATCGATCACCCGTTGACACAAATTCTGGTATCCTGTTTTCTCATCCACTTCCTCCAACACTGGGGGCAATTTACAGAGGGCTCGTTAACCAATAAACCTGCACGTCTTCTGGATGAGGGAGGAAACTGGAGCACCCGGAAGAAACCCGCGCAGTCACAGGGAGAACGTGCAAACTCCGCACAGACAGCAAGCACCCAAGGTCAGGATCGAACCCGGGTCTCTGGCGCTGTGAGAGAGCAGCTGGACCAGTTGAGTCGCCCTGAAAGTACCACACTTTGTGGACTGTGGACTCCCAGTGGCTAAAAGTGGGGGAGGGGATTAACAAGTTCTTGATTAGTACGGATATCAAAGGTTATGGGGAGAAAGCAGGAGAATCAGGTTGAGAAGAAAAGATAGATCAGCCATGATTTAACTCGATGGCAGACTCGATGGGATGAATGGCCGAATTCTGCTCATGTGACATGAACTTATGAGTGGCCTCAATGGGCTGAATTGCTTAACTCTGCTCCTATGTCTTTCTAATGACGGCCATAAAATATATCCAGCGAGTACCCACTCTCTCAGACCTCCCAGAAGCAGACTAAAATTAGATTTTATTTCAGCCATAGGTGGCTCATAAATTCATGTCAATTAGGCGTAAGAGACAAGAGTGTAAAAGCATGGTTTAGTTGCTTGTTTTACCAGTTACCATGCAGAATAATACTCTTTTTTCTGTAATTGAGGAGACCATGTTGGGTTGCTGCACAGCTGTGGACAACACAAACTCTCAGCCTGAGCGAACAAAGCAATGTTGTTTGAGCAGCCTCCACGACGTAGGTACATTAACCGACCACCTTGTTCCCCAAGGCAGCGTCTGTATTATTTTAACAAAAAATTAACCCCCACCCCCCCCTCACATCACACAGCGATGTATGCACCATCTACAAAACCCACTTTCACAACATCTCAAACCTGTGGCCATAACCCCCTGGAAGGGCATGGTCCACAAACAGAGAAGACCACCACCAGGTTTCCACAAACCCTCCCCACTATGTCTTGGATCACTTTCTCTGGAATGCCGCAGGTTGAGGGGAGGTCTGATAGGAGTGTACAACATTGTGAGCGACAACATTTAAGAAACATTTAAACAGGTACATGCTTGCAACGTTTATGAAACTTTGGATAGGATATTTTTAGAGGGATATGGGCCAAAGGCAGGCAGGTGGGGCTAGTGTAGATGGGACATGTTGGTCGGTGTGGGCAAGTTGAGCTGAAGGGCCTGTTCCCATGCTATGACTATGTATAGATAAGGTAGACAGTCAGAACCTTTTTCCCCCAAGGTGGAAATGTCAAAACTACAGGGCAGAGCTATAAAGCAAGAACTATAAAGCAAGAAGGTCAAGGTTTAAAGGAGATGTGCGGGGCAGGTTTTTATTTGCACAGAGTAGGGCGGCATGGTGGCGTAGCGGTAGAGTTGCTGCCTCACAGCACCAGAGACCCAGGTTCGATCCTGACTACAGGTGCTGTCTGTAAGGAGTTAGTGCATAATCCCTGTGACCACATGGGTTTTCTCCGGGTGCTCTGGTTCCCTCTCACATTCGAAAGACGTACAGTTTGTAGGTTAATTGGCTTCAGTAAAATTGTAAATTCTCCTTTGTGTGAAGGATAGTGCTAGTGTATGGGATGACTCCTGGTTGTCGCAGACTCAGTGGGCCAAAGGGCCTGTTTCCACACTGTATCTCTAAAGTCTATTGGGGGGGGGGGGGACGAAACAAGGAACTGCAGATACTGGTTTACAAAAAAAGGACACAAAATACTGGAGTAACTCAGTGGATCAGTCAGGTCGGGATCCTTCTTCAGTAGTGAGGTGGGGGGATGGGGGTGGGGTAGGTGAGGGGTGGTGGTGCTTGGAATGCGCTGCCAGGGGTGGTGGTGGAGGCAGATTCGGCAGATACAATAGTGGCGTTGACGAGGGTTTAGGATCGGCACATGGATGTGCAGGGAATGGAGGGATGTGGATCATGTGCAGGCAGAGGAGTTTAGATTAACTTGGCATCATGTTCGGTAGGCCATTTAGAACGGAGATGAGGCCAATGAGGCCGGAGATGAACAGTGGAGGCCAGTTCTCTGAATGCTTTCAAGAGAGACCTAGATAGAGCTCTTAAGGATAGCGGAGTCAGGGGGTATGGGGAGAAGGCAGGAACGGGGTACTGATTGAGAATGATCAGCCATGATCACATTGAATGGTGGTGCTGGCTCGAAGGGCCGAATGTCCTACTCCTGCACCTATTGTCTATTGGTATAAATATTGTGAGCCAAAGGGCCTGTGCTGCACTGTTCTATGTTGTATGTCGCACATCATCCTGATTAGGTAATCTGCTGATGCGCTTTCATTGGTGCTTGACATAAATCCTGGAACTCCCTCCCCAACAGACACCATCACTCGTGCTACCTGCAACAGGTCAAGAAGCAGCTCACCACCATATGGGTGTCACAGTGGCGCAGCGGGTAGAGCTGCTGCCTCACAGCGCCAGGGACCCAGGTTCAGCCCTGACCTCGGGTGCTGTTTGTGTGGAGTTTTCACGTTCTCCATGTAACCACGTGGGTTTTCCTCCGGGTGCTCCGGTTTCCTCCCACATTCCAAAGACGTGCGGATTTACAGATTAATTGGCCCTCTATACGTTGCCCCTTACGTGTAGGAAGTGTATGCGAAAGTGGGATAACATAGAACTAATGTGAACGGATAATCAATGGTCGGCATGGACCCGGTGGGCCGAAGGGCCTTGTTCCATGTTGTATCTTTCAACCAGTCAATGTTTCAAGGTGGTTCTGATCACACAGAACATAGAACAGCACAGGAATAGGCCCTTCAGCCCACGATATTTGTGCCAAACATGATGCCAATCTCCTCTGTCTAAACATGATCCATATCCCTCCTTTCTCTGCACTTCCACGTGCCTTTCTAAAAGCCTCTTAAACACCACTATTGTATCTGCCTCCACCACCACCTCTGGCAATGCATTCCAGGCCCCCACCACCCTTTGTGTAAAAGAACTTACCCCGCACATCTCCATGAAACTTTCCCCCATCTCACCACAAATTAAGGATAAAGAAAACATTGGAAAGTAAGCTAGTGCAATGGCATTTTTACTGGATTTCATGCCTTCAATCCTCAATGTTATTTGCATTGTCAAATCCTTCCCCCAAAACCCGCACCAATATAACCCTTTGGCTGATAAACTGTTCGTGTTATTGGAAATGAACAAAACCACGATTATTTTAGTTGATTATAAAATGGATTTCACAACCACAGGATGCCCCAAAGCACTTTACAGCCAATAGAACCCTTAATGGAGTAAAGCCACAATTTGAAATTAAGCTGCCAAATTGAGCAAAGTAAACTCCCACAGACAGCAATGTTATGTAGTTTTAGATATTTACATTTTTCCCCACAATTATATACACTGTAAATGATGAGCTCCAAATAAGCTCAGAAGTACATAGGTGTGTGTGTGTGTGTGTGTGTGTGTGTGTGTGTGTGTGTGTGTGTGTGTGCGTGTGCGTGCATGTGTGTACATACAGAACTTTTTTTTCACATTTATTATATAGCTTACAGAGTACTATGTTTACAAATGTAATTGTGCTGCTGCAAGTACGAATTTCATTGTTCGATCTGGGACATATGACAATAAAACACTCTTGACTCTTGAAGGAACTGCAGACGCCGGTTTACAACGAAGATAGACGCAAAATGCTGGAATAACTCAGTGGCTCAGGCAGCATGTCTAGAGAAAGAGGATAGGTGACATTTCAGGTCGGGACTCTTCTTCAGACTGAAAGTAGGCAGTGTGGTGGGGAGGGGGGGGGGGGGTGGAGGTGAAGTGGTGGAGGCAAGAAAAGACCAGGAGCAATCAGGTCCAGCCACAAATTACCTCAGGCCGGGCAGTGCCTGGCGGGTCCATTGTTGGGTAGGGAAGGTGTGATCTCAAGAGAAACAATGTGGACAACTGTGGAATGACTAAGGGGGCAAGGTGGAAGGGTGGAAGGGAGTGTAGGTAGGAGTTACTTAAAAGTTAATTCAACATTGACACCACTGTGTTGCAAACTATCCAAGCGAAATAGCAGGTGCTGTACCTCCCATTTACATGTGGCCCCACTCTGGCAATGGAGGAGACCTTGGACAGAAAGGTCAGGATGGGAAGGAGAAGGGGAGTTGAAATGGTTGGCAACCGGGAGATCCTGTAGGTCTCGGCAGAGAGTGGTGGGTATATGGAGTGAGCTGCCAAAGGAAGTAATTAAGGCAGATACAATAAAACAATTTTAAAAACATTCGGACAGCTACGTGGATATGAAAGGTTTAGAGGGATATGGGCCAAATAAAGGCAGGTGGGACTAGTGTAGACGGGGCATGCTGGCCAGGATAGATGAGTTGGGTCAAAGGCCCTGTTTTCTTGCTGTATGAAATGAAATATTGACTGTTTTAGATTTAGAGATACAGCGCAGAAACAGGCCCTTCGGTCCACCGAGTCCGCGCCGCCCAGCGATCCCCGCACATTAACACTATCCTACACACACTAGGGACAATTTTTACATTTACCCAGTCAATTAACCTACATACCTGTACGTCTTTGGAGTGTGGGAGGAATCCGAAGATCTCGGAGAAAACCCACGCAGGTCACGGGGAGAACGTACAAACACCGTACAGACGGCGCCCGTAGTCAGGATCGAACCTGAGTCTCCGGCGCTGCATTCGCTGTAAGGCAGCAACTCTACCACTGTGCCACCGTTTTTTTCCCACAGATTCTGGCTGACCTGCTGAGTGTTTCCAGCATTTTTTGTTATTTTATTTTAGATTTCCATCATCTGCAGATTGATTCTCTCAATCAATGGAAGTAAAAAAGAGCAACTGAAGGTTTTTCAGCACTTCAAGGGCAGCTCAGTGGCATGGTTGGGCCAAGGGACTGTTTCTGTGCTGTATGAACTCTATGTCATGAGGAAAGATATTGTCCTCCTTATCCTGTGCATATCAGTATGTAATAATGGTAACAACATTTGTTTTTTGGGTTAATATGTATGGTACAGTGGAATGCATAGTTTTGCATGCTATCCAGATATACCATACATAGATGCAATCAGTTCAAACTCAAGTACAATAGGCAGAGCAAAGGGGAAGATACAGAGTGCAGAATATCGTTCTCAGCATTGTTGTGCATCAGTTCCATAGCCAATGTCCACACTGGGGTAGTGGTGCATCAAACAGTACTCTGGCTTATGGAAGGGCTGTTCAGAAGCCTGATAACAGAGAGGAAGAAGCTGTTCTTAAGTCTGCTGGTGCACGCTTTCAAGCCTCTGTGCCTTTTGCATGATGGGAACAGAGAGAAGGAATGACCGTGGTGGGACGTCTTTGATTATGATAGCTGATTTTCCGAGGCGGCGTGAAGTGTAGATGGAACCAATGTGTTTAATAAATAACAATACTATCTGCAGGTTAAAGCATTTGAATTAAATTTAGATAAAAATCTGTTAAACCTACTTAGATTATAAGCATGATTAGTAAAAGCACTGCCAGCAATATAACTGTACTAATGTGCAGCGTACAACAGTGGCGCAGCCGTAGAGTTAATGCATAATAGCGCCAGAGACCCAGGTTCGATCCTGACCACGGGTGCTGCCAGTATGGAAGTTGTCCATTCTCCCTGTGACAGTGTGGGTTTTCTCCAGATGCTCCGGTTTCCTCCCACATTCCAATGATGTACAGGTTTGTAGGTTAATTGGCCTCTGTAAATTGTAAATTGTCCCTAGTGTGCATGATGAAACTAGTGTACGGGGCGGTCGCTGGTCGGCATAGACTCATTGGGCCGAAGGGCCTGTTTCCGCGCTGTATCTCTAAAACGAAAAAAAACGAAAAAAAAGTTCTCGGCTCTACAATTGGTTAACCATCAGCAAGAATCTTGACCATCACAGCTTACAACAATTTCCTAACCTTCTGGGCAAATGCTCACAAGGGCCACAGCTTGCAGCGATTAAGGAGTGGAGAGTCGGGGCTATTAAATCAATTACAATAAATTAACAGTGTTTAAATTAATGCAAAAAAATTACTGGGAGCCAATAGACAGCAAGTTCAGAGAGGCAGGGAAAATTACAGATAAGTGGTCCAAGGTGAACGATGAGATGAGGCAGTATAACACCCCCAGATGTTTCAGTGTGCTATACAAGGCAGCAATTTTTATTACCAGGGACAAATGCTGCTGTCTATTCTCCGAGTTCAGATATCAGTGACTCGAGAATGGGAACCATTTAGTCTCGGGAGATTATTCTGGTTAAAAGGTGAAATCTAGGAAACTCCTCTCCTCCAATTTAACTGGGACATCTGTTAAAGGTTGTGCCTGACCAGTTCTCTCTGCAATTTGCTAGTCAGGAAAGACAAAGCAGGTCTTTTAAGTCTCGGTAATCAACATTTTGAAAAAAATAATGAACTGAAGTGAACTCTAATTCTCACCAGCTCTCGTTTTCCCTTTTTGCCTGTGGTATTAGCTTTATACTCGGGCTCAAAACGCACACCTCCAGATTCAGGGCCAGTTTTTTCCCAGCTGTTATCAGGCAACTGAACCATCCGAACACCAACTAGAGAGTAGTCCTGACCTACAATCTACCTCATTGAAGATCCTCAGTATCTTTCATCGAACTTTATTGGACTTTATCTTGCACTAAACATTATTCCCTTTATCCTGTATCTGGACATTGTGGATTGATGTTCTCTGGTTCTCGATTCCCCTGTGCTGGGCAAGAGACTGTGCGTCCACCTGATCTTATACACCTCTATAAGATAACTAAACTAAACTAAAGTAAACTAAATTAAGGTCGTTGTAGCAAAGATCTCCCTCACTCCAAGCTGACCCTCGTTCTCCAGGGTGACAGTTCAGCCAGGTTCAAAGGGAGCGGGTGATGGATTTGGTCATTTGTTAGCGCGCAAGGCTTCTCTGATCGCTTGGAACGTGAAAGGAAAGTTTGCTGCCGCTGCTTAGTATTCAGTCTGATTTAACGCTGGAACAAAGGCCCTCAGCGCCGCCTCTCAGAGATAAAAGGAGATGGAAGAGGAAAAGGAAGAAGCATGTCAAAGGGAATAATGCAAAGAAGAGAACAAACAAAAGAGATTTTAAAAAAATCAAAGACTGCACTGGTTACATTAGCACGCAAGGAATGCACATGACCGGACTATTAAACTGGAGGCATGAGTTCAACTCCATCATAGCAGCTGGGAGACTGCAGTTAATGAAGGATTTAGTTTAGTTTAGTTTAGTTTAGAGAAGGAGTATGGACTCTCCTAATATCTCCTCATGTGGCTCAGACTTCAATGTAGTTCCTGCACATCCATGTATCTCATAAACACCACTATCGCACCTGCCTCCACCATCATCTCAGGCAGTACCTTCCAGGCATCCACTGTGTAAAAACAAACCTCACCCAGCATAGCTCATAGAGTCTTACATTGTGGAAACAGACCCTTCAGCCCAACTTGCCCACACCGGTCAATACGTCCCATCTACACCAATCCCACCTGCCTGCATTTGGCCCATATCCCTCTAAACCCATCCAATCCACGTACCTGTCTAAATGTTTCCAAAACGTTGTGATAGTACCTTCCTCAGTTACCTCCTCCGGCAGCTTGTTCCATACACACAAACCATCCTGTGTGTAAATAAGTCACTTCTCAGGTTCCTATTAAATCTTCTCCCCCCACCCGTCACCTTTATCCCATGTCCTCTGGTTCTCAATTCCCCTACTCGAGGCAATAGACTCTGCCCGATCTATTCCTCTTATGATTTTGTACACCTCGATGAGCACCCCTCATCATCCTGTGCTCCAAGGAATAGTGTCCCGGCCTACTCAACCTCTCCCAATAGTTCAGGCCCTCGTGTCCTGGCAACATCCTCATAAATCTCCTCTGCACCCCTTCCAGCTTAACAACATCTTTCCTATAAAATGGTGCCCAGAAGTAAACACAATTCTCTAAATGCAGCCTTCCCAACATCTTATATCCTTATACAACGTGGCCTTTAACGTTTGCCCCTGCCACCTTAAAGATACCCTCTCTAGTCTTTGCAATGCTAATTTTTTAGTGCCATCTTATTTTATAATGACTACTTTAACAAACTCTCTGTCCCTGAACAAAAATTAGTGACAATCATTCAAGCCGAATTCTTCAAAAGTCCACATCTGTTTAAAATAATGCTATTTCATTTGTCGTTTGTTTATGGTATTTTAGCTTCTACGGAATATTGGGTTTATTCCATTTATTAGATAGAGCTCTTAAGGATAGCGGAGTCAGGGGGTATAGGGAGAAGGCAGGAACGGGGTACTGATTGAGAATGATCAGCCATGATTACATTGAATGGCGGTGCTGGCTCGAAGGGCCGAATGGCCTACACCTGCACCTATTGTCTATTGTTTATTGTCTATTCCAATTTGCTTTTTGCACCCTGTGTATTGGTCAAAAAGTTGTTAGAATAAAGCCTTTTTCTTCCTGACTTCCTATCTGGGAGTTTTTTCAAAGTGATCGGTTGCTAAGTTTGTTTAATAACATCACTGGATATCAGAGATCCTTCATGGGTTCTGCGTGGAAATAATTTACATCACAAAAGATCACTACTGCGATCTCTGAATCGGCAGGAACAGCTGCCTCTGAGGGCAATGTCATGGAATGAAATTGCAGCAAAACTATTCCCCTTCAAATAGGAATTATCTCGAAGACAGACACAAGGTATACACTGAGATACACAGTGTATATCTGTAATGGCAGGGCTTTGGGAATGCTGTAGAGCAGAGGGATCTAGGAGTGCAGGTATATATTTCTGTGAAAGTGGCGTCACAAGTAGATATGGTGATCAAGAAGGCTCTCATCAGTCAGAGTATTGAGTACAGACGTTGGCTCGATTTGTTTTGTCTTTCTGCTGACTGGTTAGCATGCAACAAAAAAAATTCACTGTACCTCGGTACACGTGACATTAAACTAAACGAAACTGAACTGAACTGAAAGGGGAGGTCATGTTGCAGTTGTTCAAGGCATTGGTGAGGTCACATTTAGAGAATCGTGTTCAGTTTTGGTCACCCTGTTATAGGATAGATGTTGTCAAGCTGGAAAGGGTGCAGAGAAGATTTTAAAGGATTTTGCCAGGACCCGAGGGCCTGAGCAATAGGGACAGGTTGAGCTGGTTAGGATTCTATTCGTTGGAGTGCAGGAAGATGAGTAGTGATCTTACAGATGTGTATACGATCATGAGAGGACGAGAGGGGATCTTATCGAAACATATAAGATTATTAAGGGGTTAGACACGTTAGAGACAGGAAACATGTTCCCATTGTTGGGGGAGTCCAGAACCAGGGGTCACAGTTTAAGAATAAGGGGTAGGCCATTTAGAACGGAGATGAGGAAAAACCTTTTTCAGTCAGAGAGTTGTAAATCTGTTGAATTCTCTGCCTCAGAAGGCAGTGGAGGCCAATTCTCTGAATGCATTCAAGAGAGAGTTAGACAGAGCTTTTAAGGATAGCGGAGTCAGGGGGTATGAGGGGAAGGCAGGAACAGGGTACTGATTGAGAATGATCAGCCATGATCACATTGAATGGTGGTGCTGGCTCAAAGGGCCGAATGGCCTACTCCTGCACCTATTGTTTATTGTCTATGAGGGGAATAGATAGGGTAAATGCACAGTATTTTACCCAGTCTAAGGGAATCTAGAACCAGAGGACATAGGTTTAAGGTGAGGGGGAGGTGGGAAGATTTAATAAGGACGGTATAAATGGGTGGTAGGTATATGGAATGAGCTGCTGGAGGAGGAAGTTGAAGCAGATACTATCACAACATTCAGACAGGTACAGAAATAGGAAGGATTAGAGAGATATGGGCCAAACACATGCAACTACACTACTGCAGTTGTGGCATGTTGGTCGGCGCGAGCAAGTTGGACCGAAGGGACTGTTACCGCACTTGATGACTCTTTGAAAAAGTGCTGGAGTAACTCAGCATGTCAGGCAGCACCTCTGGAGAACAGATAAGTGACATTTCAGGTCTGGACCCTTCTTCAGACTATGTAAGACACTTCTTTACATGAAACATGAACCAAATGTGTCGATGATCACAAATGTTCATAGCCCTTTTAATCTATTAAAATCTATTAAATTCCGTTATGAAAGATGTCAATTAATCCATTAGGGCGGCACAGTGGTGCACAGTAGAGTCATTGCCTTACAGCGCCAGAGACCTGGGTTCAAACATTACTATGAGTGCTGTCTGTATGGAGTTTGTACGTTCTCCCTGTGACCGTGTAGGTTTTCTCCGGGTGCTCCGTTTTCCCCCCACATTCCAAAGATGTGCAGGTTTGAAGCTTAATTGGCTTCTGTAAATTGTCCCTAGCGTGCAGGATAGAACTAGTGTACGGGGTGATCGCTGGTCAGTGCGGACTCGGTGGGCTGAAGGGCCTGTTTCCATTTTGTACATCTAAACTAAGCTAAACAAAGCTCTCTGCAGCAAATCATGGAGAATAGACCTTAAATCCACTTTGCATTTCAATCCAACAAAGTCCTTAAATGAAAATCTGATACCTTACAGGAATTTTGGCAAAGTGCGTACTTGGCCCCACACTGTGATATGTCAGTTAGCAAACGGGACTGCATGTGCAATCCATTGGCATATGCATGTACTGCTACGATTAGCATTGCAAGTGTTGGCATATTCCTACATCAGCCGTTCTTGGTAAGCAGATAGCCATTAATTCTAATCAAGTGAATTTGCTTGTTAAAAATAATTTGAGTATAGAAGTTAGGAGGTCATGTTGCAGTTGAGGCCACGTTTACAGAATTGTGTTCAGTTCTGTGCACCCTATTATCGGAAAGATGGTGTTAAGCTGGAAAGGGTGCAGAGAAGTTTTACGAGGATGTTACCAGGACTCGAAGGCCTGAACTATAGGGAGAGGTGGAGCAGGTTAGGATTTGATTCCCTGGAATGCAGGAGGATGAAGTGTGATCCTATAGAAGTGTACAAAATTATGAGAGGAATAGATCGAGTAAATGCACCAAGCTTCTTGCCCAGAGTAGGGGAATCGAGGACCAGAGGACATAGGTTTAAGGTGAGGTGAGGTGAGGGGGGGAGGGAAGATTTAATAAGGACCTGAGGGGAAACCTTTTTTTTTAACACAAAGGGTGGTGGATGTATAGAACAAGCTGCCAGAGGAGGTTGTTGAGGCAGGTACTATCACAACATTTAAGAAGCATTTAGACAGGTACATGGATAGGAGAGTTTTAGAGGGATATGGGCCAAATGCAGGCAGATGGGACATGATGGCCAGTGTGGGCAAGTTGGGCCGGAAGGCCTGTTTCCTCACTGTATGACTGTAATTCTATAACACAGGAGATTTAGACAAATGAATCAACTCAGGAAGCTTCGTTGCAGCTTTATTCTACTTTGGTCAGGCTGCATTTGGAGTATTGCGTGCAGTTCTGTTCGCCTCATTACAGGAAGGATGTGGATGCTTTGGAGAGAATACAAAGGAGTTCATCAGACTGTGGCTTGGATTAAAAGGTATTAGCAACAAAGAGAGATTGGACAAACTTGGATTGTTTTATCTGGAACATCAGAGGCTGAGGGGGGAAACTCATAGAAGTACAGGTCCACCACTGATTTTCTGGCACCCTTGTTTCCAGAGGCTTGCTGGATTATCCATTTTTTCAGACTATCAGAGGTCACGGCTCCGAGAGGAGTCCATCGGTACCAGAATGGCCCACCTAGGACGCTGGGAAGCTAAGGTATTGGCCCGCAACGTTGGCCTCGGAAGTCAGTTAGGGGAACAGATCTGCCGGCTCTGGCCAGGCCGGAGTTCCAGAGCCCCGGCCTCAGGGGCCAATTTGTCCCGTTGATCGGCTGCGGAAGTCCCGATGAGGTCGAGATCAACTGCCTCACCCGGCCTAAGTGCCACATTTTCGGGGGGACATCCTGAGGGGGTTTCAAGTGCACTCTCATGATGTTGTCATGACTAAAGGAGGTGCCGGACCACCAGTTGCCAGAAAATCGGTGGTGGGCCTGAATATAAAATTATGAGGCATAGATAGGGTAAGACAGTCAGGACCTTTTTCTCAGGATGGAAATGTCAAAGACTGGAGGACAAAGCTTTAAGGTGAGAGGGCAAAGTTTAATGGAGATATGTGGAGCACGTTTTTTGTGCACAGAGTGGTGGGTGCCTGGAGCATGCTGCCAGGAGCGGTGTCGGTGTTGGAGGCAGATACCATAATGGTGTTTCAGAGGCTTTTAGATGGGCACATAGATATGCAAGGAATAGAAGGGTATGGATCATGTGCAGGCAGAGGAGGTTAACTTACTAAGATAGTTCTTGTACTAATATCTTTCTCATTAAAGACCCTTGCACTTCTCTTGATCAGACTTTACCGGCTTTATCTTGTACAAACCGTTATTCACTTTTTCCCCTTTATCATGTATTTGTACACTGTGGATGGCTTGATTGTAATCATGCATTGTCTTTCCGCTGACTGGTTAGCACGCAGCAAAAGCTTTTCACTGTGCCTCGGTACACATGACAATAAACTAAACTCAAACTCAAACTGAAGTAGTGTCCCAACCTGAAACGTTACCTATCCATGTTCTCCAGAGATGCTGCTTGACCCGCTGAGTTACTCCAGCACTTTGTGCCCTTTTTGGGATAGATGCGCTATTGTATAATACTGGGACACAGTGTTGGTGGAGAGTGAGTGGGACAATGAGGTATATTGAGTGGGGCAACAAGATAGTTATGATGACTCAGCAAGACTGATGGCTATTAGTTGAGAGTTTAGAGATACAGCTTGGAAACAGGCCCTTCGGCCACTGACCATCGATCACCCCATACACTAGTTCTATCCTATACACTAGGGACAATTTACGGATGCCAATTAAAACAAACCTGCAATTCTCTGAAGTGTGGGACCCAGAGAAAACCCACCTGGTTACAGGGTGAACGTACAAACTCCAAACACACAGCACCCAAGGTCACGATCGAACCCAGTGGAACCCAATAGATGGAACATGGAAGAACCAACATGGAACATGGAACAACATGGAAGAACCAACTCATTGTTTTTGTTAAAAATGCAATTAAGTAATTAGAGGAACAAACCAGAATAATGATACTGACATGCATTATTGAAGCATTTAATAGATTTGTTTTAGCGGTTGTGCTGTATAACTTTGGAATTGTACCAAATGTATCATTTGCAGGAAAAGCAACACAACCATTGACTTCATCTACACTTCACGCTGCCTCGGTAAGGCCATCAGCATAATCAAGGACAAGTCTAAACCGCGGTCACTCTCCTCCCCTCTCCCATCAAGCAAGAGGTACAGAAGTATGAAAACAAATTCAGGGTCAGTTTCTTCCCCAGCTGTTATCGGGCAACTGAATCATTCTCTCATCAACTCGAGAGCAGTCCTGACCTCCCATCTACCTCAATGGAGACCTTTGAACTACCTTAAATCAGACTTTATCTTGCACTAACGATAGAATGCTGGGGTACCTCAGTGGGCCCGGCAGCATCGGCAGAGAAAAGGAATAAGTTACGTTTCGGGTCGAGACCCTTCTTCAAACTCAATGTGCAACTCAATGTGCTACCAAATGTTGTACCCTTTATCTGTGCACTGTGGATGGCTTAATTGGAATCACGTATACTCTTTTCTTTGACTGGATAGCACGCAAACAAAAGCTTTTCACAGTACTTTGGTACACATGACAATAATAAACTAAACTAACACTAAACTAAACAAGGTTTATAAAAGTAAATGTAAAGCAGCACGGTGGTGCAGCGGTAGAGTTGCTACCTTACAGCGCTAGAAACCCGGGTTTGATTCTGACTATGGGTGCTGTCTGTACAGAGTTTGTACGTTCTCCCCATGACCACATGGATTTTCTCTGGTCCCTCCCACACTCCAAAGCTGTACAGGTTTGTAGGTTAATTGGCTTCAGTAAAATTGTAAATTGTCCCTAGTGTAGGATAGTGTTAATGTGCGGGGATCGTAGGTCATTGCGGACTCGATGGGCCGAAGGGCCTGCTTCCACCCTGTGTCTCTAAACTAAACTAACTATAATTTTTGTTTAAATGGTGATTAAATTCATTTAAGTGTGTTGACACTATCCGTCGTTAAATAAAGCCGTTTTTGATCCTGTATATGTCTTAAGAAATTTCAAATTTTGTTTCTATTGTTAAGTATAATCGAACCCTGAGTCACGTCCGTATGACCTTCTGGCTCATTTAGACCATTAGTGGGAATTGAAGATGGTTTCTACAATTAGGAACGAGCTGGGAAATGTGCATTTCTCCTGAGTCAGAGAGCAGAGTATTTCAGCTCCATTAGAGAGATGTGCGTAACTCCAGGGAAAAGCATAAGTGCACCAGATCCCATGCATTCCTTGTCTCCAGAGGTGCTATCTGACCTGCTGAGTTACTCCAGCTTTTTAAGTCTATCCCTTTTAGCTCCATGGATTCAAAGACCACCTGGTGGGGCAAGAGTTTATGTACCCTGCTGGGCAGGTAGTTTAGGACATGATATATTCCTTCTAATACGCAGTCAGACAGCACGTAACACATCCTTCAATCCAACTTAACCAGTTGGATTAACTGGTGGCCCATCTAGATGGCCCGAGATGGCCCATCTAAACTAGTCCCCATTTGCCCACTTATGTGTGGCCCATATCCCTTTCCTATGCATGTAACTGTCCATGTGTCTTTTAAATGCTGTTATTGTACCTGTCTCAACTACCACCCCTGGCAGCTTGTTCTATATACCCACCACCCTCAGTGAAAAAGATGCCCCTCAGGTTCCTAATAAGTTAGTTAAGGGCATCACTGTGGCACAGCAGTAGAGCTGCTGGCTGACAGCACCAGAGACCCAGGTTCGATCCTGCCTACATGTGCTGTTTGCAAGGAGTTTGCTCCGGTTTCCTCTTACACTCAAAGACATGCAGGTTTGGAGGTTAATTGGCTTAGGTAAAAATATAAATATAAAGTGTGTAAGATAGTGCTAGTGTACGGGGTGATTGCTGGTCGGCGCAGATTCAGTGGGCCAAAAGGCCTGTCTTCGTGCTGTATCTCTAAAGTCTAAAGTAAAGTCTCAAGTTGTAAAGTCTTCTCACCTTAAAGCTATGTCCTCTGGTTTTCTATTGCCACCCTGGGTAAGAGACTCTATGCATCCTGTCTACTGCTCACTACAAGTATATCCTCATGCATGTTTTTGTTTTTTTAACGCTTTGCTAACCAGAGCAACCATTATTTTAATTGGCGTGTTTGTGCTCTGATATTCATTTACACCAGCGCTACACACTTGCAACCAATAAGCCAATTAGCCTTGGTAAACCTCCTCTGCACCATCTCCAAAAATCTTCCTGTAATGAGGTGATAAGAAGTGAATACTACACAATAACACATGACCTTCAAAATGTTAGGAGCATCAATTCTGAAAACAGTCCTGACAGAAAGATTAAATGAAAACTAAAAACGAAGGATTTTAAAACAGTTGGTTTTGAAGGCAAAAATGTGATTTGTTGCAAATCCATATTACAAATCCACATCACCACGACATACTTTTCCAATTTTCAAATGCACTAACTGGACATTATTTTAAAAGTTTTAATTCTGCACTCAAAGCTGAAAGATTAGTGAAAGATTACTGTGGACTAAAAGTGATGGAATACCTTCCATTCATTCAACACTTTTTTGAGGAATAGTTTACCGCCGTTGTACAAAGGTTCAGTTTTTCCACCAGCAATGATTTTCTTTTTATAAGTAGGGTCTCGGACCAATTTCCTGAAGTTGGCATTTCATATATTCTGCCAAGACTGATTCTTACTGTTTGAAATTCTTGGCCAGGAGTTATCAATGCAGTGCCCTTGTAAATCATCTCTGTAATCACCGAGGCATGTCCGGTTGGTTTGCAGAGTTATTTCTCATTGTGTCAAGATGACCACCTTTTGGGGATTTATGGCATCGGGGAGGGGTGCCTCCGCACAATTTGGAAGCAGCTCAAGAAAATGTGGTGAACTGGTCTTAGTGCACTGCTGGATTGGCATGCAGTCGCATCTAACTAGGAACAAGTGAAAGTAGGAAATCAGTGGCTGGGGGATTTAGCATTAGCCGCAAAACATCGAGTCCTCCGCATTACAACTTCCTCTGCATTGATGGAGTGATGAGCTTCATTATTAACAGTTAGCAGTTCCAGTAGAGAACTTGGGTGGCAAAATGGCACAGCGGTAGAGTTGCTGCTTTACAGTGCCAGGGACCTGGGTTCGATCCCGACTGCGGGTGCTGTCTGTATGGAGTTTGCATGTTTTCCCTGTGACAGCGTGGGTTTTCTCCAGGTGCTCCAATTTCCTCCCACACTCCAAAGATGCACAGATTTGTAGGTTAATTGGTTTCGATAAAATTGTTAAATTGTCCCTGGTATGTACGATAATGTTAGTGTATGGGGATCGGCGCATATACTCGGTGGGCTGAAGGGCCTGTTTCCGCGCTGAATCTGTAGAGTCGAAATATCTAATGCCAAAGGTAAGTTATATCTAATACATGGGCAGGTGCACGGATTGGAACGGTTTAGAAGAAAATGGGCCAAACACAGGCAGGTGAGACTTGTACAGATGGGGCATGTTGGTTGTTGGCCGTAAACATAACCAGCACACAAACTGCACAAAATCTTAAAAGAAAGACTGCAAAACAAAACAAGACATTAATGCAAAAGTATAATTAGAAAAAAAGAGTAGTGCAAGTAGTGGGCCACAATGTTTCGTTGTTGAGGTAGGATTTGATAAATAGTCATTCACGACCTAGTCATTATCGCACTGCTGTTTCATATCATATCATATATATACAGCCGGAAACAGGCCTTTTTTGCGGGAGTTTATTACGTGAAAGCTAACTGCTACATTTGAGATTATAACACTGACTTCACTTCAAAACATCTTTCATTAGCTGCTGAGTGCTTAGAGACAGCAATAGATTGAAACCATTTTTTCCTCTGCTGCCCACTTATCTAAATCTCTTCAACAATTTTGCAAGCCTTTTAACGCTTAAAAGCAGGATGCAACATTGATTTGAATCTTCTGCCAAAATGGAATCAGAAAGATCCTTCAAACAGCACTTCCTTGTTATATGGTGGGTTATCAACCTGCATACAGACGGCAGAATTCCCATGATAACTACCGCCCCTCCCTCACCTGCCCTTTGTCAAATGCAAGAATGAAGTGGCACAGAATGTGGGCTTGCTTTAGACAGCTGAAACTGTAGAGGCTGGAAACTGGTACATAGGATAGAATGCTGGAAGATCTCAGCGGGTCAGGCAGCATCTGTGAAGGCAATGGGTGCAAGTCGAAGTTTCGGCTCAAAACTCTGCATCAGGACCAAGAGGGGAAAAAAGATATTAGCTGTTTCCATGCAGAATAACTAAGCAACACGTCCTCTCTTTCTGCTCGACTCTCAGAAGGAAAGATCGCAAATGGATCATTCTGTTGCCAGTCTGTGCATCTTGCATTTAAAACCTTTGGAACTGAAATGAGCCAGACCACCCCTTGAAGGGCTCTTGCATCATCCCCAGGGCCATAGCTGCTCTGAACCGGTCCTGCTGAGTCGGATGGTCACGTCGCACAGCGACCCGGCACAGACCTATTTGCACTTTATTCTGCTTTAAAACTGTTTCTAATTTTGTTTCTCTGGGTTGTCTAAATTTATGTTGATTAGCTAATTAATTTATTGCATCGTATGGAAGTCGCATTCCCAATCTCGTTGTACCCCTGTACAATGACAATAAAGATATATTGTATTGTATTGTTTGGATTGTATTGTATTGTCATTGAAAGAAGTGCCAGAGACCTGGACTCAATCCTGACTTCAGGTGCTGTGTGCGTGGAGTTTGCACGTTCTCCCTCTGATCACGAGGGTTTCCTCCCACAACCCAAAAGTAGCCTTTGTACAATTCCCCGAGTGTGTAGGGGGTGGATGAGAAAGTGGGATAACATAGAACTAGTATGAACGAGGGGATGGATGGTTGGCGTGGACGCGGTGGGCTGGCGGCTCTGTTTGAATGCTGAATCTTTTATGCATTCACACAAGTTCCTTCAAGAGCATCCTTCTCAACAGGTGAAATATGGCTGGCTTTTAATGCTCATATTCAAGAGGCACACTCAGCTGTAATTCAGATTCTATCGCTGAGATATGGAAAATCAATATAATGCAATGTACTTGGCAGTATAGAATAGGAAAGCTAAGTAACATCTCACTTGGCAGGGCTTGCCCACTCCCTGCCAGACCTTTGGACTCGGAAAGATCTTTAGATGATTAGGGGCGGTACGGTGGCGCAGCGATATTGCTGCCTTTCAGCACTAGAGACCTGGGTTCGATCCTGACAACGGGTGCTGTCTTTATGGAGTTTACATGTTCTCCCTGTAGGTTTTCTCCGGGTGCTCCGGTTTCCTCACACACTCCAAAGACGTACAGGTTTGTCGGTTAATTGGCGTCTGCAAATTGTAAATTGCGTGTAAGTTAGTGTGTGCGGGTGATTACTGATCACTCAGTGGGTCAGGCAACATCTCCGGAGACCATAGATACGACAGAAAATGCTGAAGTATCCAGGCGGGTCAGGGAGCACCTCTGGAAAGCATGTGTAGGTGATGATTCGGGTCGGGACCAAATGAATACGGTAGCCTTCAGGTCATCTTCTCAAACGGTTAGGCACACTCCAAGACTGGGGGAACAAATGTTTGTGGCTATATTTTCTGTTTGCACCTCAGGAATTCTCAAACAAGTCCTATTCATTGCTCCCACCATCAGACTTCCTGAGCTATTCCTGCCAGCCGAATATACACAGCCCTTTTCCATGTATTGGAATTCCACAGATGGTGGCCATAGCCAGACATGACTACTCTTTCCAGATGAGCTAATGTGAACAAAACTCTTTTCTGAAAAAAAAAAGGGCCAGAGAACATTTATCAACTTTGAGAGATTCCCAAGGTATTTGAGTTCCCCTACTGGATAAGCTAGCTAATAATCAAGATTAAAGCAAGCCCTACCATACACTCCAGAAACATCAAAAGGCCTGCAGGCTCAAAAACGGGAAATGCAGAGCCCTGTACATCGTTCCGAGGCGCAATGGGGGAAACTGTGCGAAAATGCTCAATTTTAAATAACTCACCACAGCAACATTTTATGGCTTGGCGGATTCATCTAAACCAGATGTGGCCCATTTCAACGCTGCTGATACTTAAAGCCATACCTGTGTGTCTGGGAGCTTAAGACTGATCCGGCAGCCATGTCTCCATGAACCTGAGCGCAGGGTCCCGGGAAGCAGCCGGAAGAGAGGATCGGCAGCACAGAGGGAGGGGAAAAGCTGCAGACGCTGAAAACCCGAGACAAAACCAGAAAATGTTCAGTAGGTCGGGCAGCATTAATGGAAAGAGAAACAGAGTTAACGTTTCAAGTCAATGACCCCTGTGAAACATTCTTTTCTCTCTCCCCCTTCCACAGATGCTGCCTGACCTACCAAACATTTCCAGCATTTTCTGTTTTTTAATACAATATATAAATGCAATAAGTTGACCCATATCTTAGGAAGGATGGGCTGGCGTTGGAGCGGGCCCAGAGGAGGTTTATGAGAATAATCCCGGGGATGAGTGGGTTAACATATGATGAGCGTTTGACATCACTGGGCCTGTACTCGCTGGAGTTTAGAAGGATGAGGGGGGACCTCATTGAAACTTACCGAATCGTGAAAGGCCTGGATAGAGTAGATGTGGAGAGAATGTTTCCACTACTGGAAGAGTCTAGGATCAGAGGCCATAGCCCCAGAATAAAAGGATGTACCTTTAGAAAGGAGATGAGGAGGGATTTCTTTAGTCAATGGGTGGTGAATCTGTGGAATTCATTGCTGCAGATGGCTGTGGAGACCAAGACAATAGATATTTTTAAGACAGAGATTGACAGATTCTTGATTAGTACGGGTGTCAGGGGTTATGGGGAGAAGGCAGGAGAATGGGTTTGAGAGGGAAAGATAGATCAGCCATGATTGAATGGCAGAATACTCGATGGGTCGAATTACCTAATTCTGTTCCTATGACTTATGAACAGGATAACAACGTGATCCCACAACCAATGGGTCAGACCGATCTGCTTGTTTCTGTTTCAAATGTTTCTTTTTTTCTCATCTGTTTCTGTGCTTATTTTTAAAGTAGGTGTTGCCATGTCAACTTTATTCTGCTTCCTATCATAGATATTCTCTCTATTCTCTCTACCTCCTCCTTCCTGTGACTTAAGCCGGCTTGTTTTTCTCATTTTGTCCAGTTCCGACCGGAAACTAACTTTGCTTTAATTCCCCCACAGATCCTGCCTGACCTGTTGAGCATTTCCAGCATATTTTGATTGAATGATACCGCATGGAACAGGCCCTTCGGCCTACCGAATGCACGCCGACCATCGATAACCCGGTCACACCAGATCCATGTTATTCCACTCCCTGCACACTAGAGGCTATTTACAGAGGCCAATTAGCCCACAAACTTGCACGTCTTTGGGACGTGGGAGGGAAGCCACGGTCACAGCGAGAACGTGCAAACTCTACACAGACAGTACCAGAGGTCAGGATCGAACCCGGGTTCCACGCACTGTGAGGACGCAGCTCTTCCAGCTGCACCACTATGCACCACTATGCACCACTATGCCGTCCTTTTTCTGTTCTTGTTTCAAAGAACAACAAATCAGCAGAGGGAAAAAGATGGTTTACTATTTTGGAACATAATACAGAGGAGCAAGTGTAGCTCAAACACCCTTTCTAAGCTGGTCCGAGAGGATCAGGGGAGTCTCTTATGGGAGAACGATTCAGCAGTCTAACAATAGTGGGGAAAGAAGATGTCCCTGAATCTGGCAGTACATGCTTTCAAGCTTTTGCATCTTCTGCCTGACTGGGGGTGAAAATGATCCTTAATTTTGTATTCTTTCTTCTCAATGAAGCGAGAAGTGTATATGGCGAGGTCAGGTTTGGGGGGGGGGGGGGGTTGTGGAGAGGAGAGAGACAGAGTCTGATCTGTGTGATGGATAGGGTTACATCTACAACTCTACAATTTCTTACTTTGGTTTAGTTTATTTTTTTGATGTCACGTGTACAGTGAAAAGCTTTTTTTGTTGCGTGCTGTCCAATCAGTGGAAAGATTACACCTGATTACACTCAAGTGGTCCACACTGCACAGATACAGGCTACAGGTTACAGACATATAACGCAAGATTAAAGTCCGTTTAAAGATACTCCGAGGGACTGCAATGAGATGGATGGTTGTCTTAAACAGATCTCTTCCCAAACTAAGCTGCGATGCATCCCAATAAGATGCTTTCCATGGTTTATCTGCAGAAGTCGTTGGAGACATTCTGAACTTTCTTAGTCCTCTGAGGATCTAGAGGCGTTGCTGTGCTTTCTTGTCCGTAGTTTCAATGTGGTTGGTACAGGGCAGATCATTAGTGATAATTATGTCTAAGAATTTATGCCAATTATCTGCATCACTTAAAAGTACCAATTAAGACTGAAAATCAGTGATACCCAATCTCATTATACTTCAAGATTGTAATTGTTCATGATTGGCAATGAGTAAATGGAAGATGCAGAGGGTAGTACTTTACAACACAAATGATTTTAGCCTTTTGAGAGATGGCGGGGAAACAAGCCCTTCAGCCTAGCAAGTCCGTGCCGACCAGCGATTGCCCTGTACACGATCACAGGGAGAATGTACAAACTCCATACAGACAGCACCCATAATCAGGATGGAACCTGGGTCTCTGGTGCTGTAAGGCAGCAACTCTACCGCTGCACTACTGTGCTGCCCTAATTTTCTTTTAGGTAACCACTAACAACTTTCTCCTCCCCCCCCCCCCCCTCCCTATCCCCACTCTTCTCCCCACTCTTCTCCCCTCCCCTGCTCCTGTGCCTCATCTATATAAACTGATTTATTCCCCCCTTCCCTACCTCCCAACCAAACTTCCTTTCTCTGGCTTCACAATTCACAACACCTTAATCCTTTTTTCTCACACCTTTCTTTTTCATCTCCGGCCTTTGTCCAACCATCTGCCTCGCAAAATATCGCTATCTTCTGTGTTAGACAATGGACAATAGGTGCAGGAGTAGGCAATTCAGCCCTTCGAGCCCTGCCATGCTGTGTCCTGCCCCTCCTCTCTTGCAGCTGTCTTCCCCCCACCCACCCTACAATCAGTCTGAAGAAGGGTCCCGACCTGAAACGTCACATATCCATGGTCTCCAGCGATTCAGCCTGGCCCACTGAGTTACTCCAGAACTTTGTATCTTTTTTTTTATAAACAAGCATCTGCAGTTTCTTGTGTCTACCTGATGGTTAGAGATTGATTGCCACTTCTCCTATCTTTTTATTGATCTTCTAATGAAGTTCCACATCAAAGTCAAAACCAATGACACCCCATCCGATGACCAAGTGACAATGTTATCAACAAGAGTGATTCAGAAAGGCACAGCAAATATACTTTATGGCTTCAAAGTATAAGTTACCGAATGCTCAAACAACAAAGTGTGTTGATATGTTGATGTACGTCAATGGTACACTTTAATAATAATTGCTGGAATATAACGGAAACAGTGCAGCATCATATTAAGCAGTTTATCGCTGGCATAAAAACGCTCAGTCCTTACGCTCTTGAAAAGCCCTGCCAATGTTTTATTTTTTAATCTAATTCCCTTTTGGAAGCTACTGTAGTTTAGAGATACAGCGTGGAAACGTGCCCTTCAGCCCACCAAGTCCGCACTGGCTGGCGATCACCAGCACACTAGTTCTGTCCTGCACACTAGGGACAATTTACAGAAGCCAATTAATCTACAAACCTGCATGTCTTTGGAGTGTGGGAGGAAACCGGAGCACCCGGAGAAACCCCACGTGGTCACAGGGAGAACGTGCAAACACTGTACAGACAGCACCTATAGTCAAGATCAAACCCGAGTGTCCGGGGCTGTGAGGCAACAACTCTACTGTTGCACCACTGTGCCACCCCTTAATGAATCTCCTCTTATCAGCATTGCATTCTCAATCCCAACAAGCTGCTGTGTGAAAATTATTTCTTCATCCTATTGGATCCTATTACCTACACTCTTCGATCCATCCTCCCAGCACAATACAACCAATGAGTGTCTTCAATATATTCAAACATTTTAAAACAATATTTTTTCCATTTATTTTAACAGAAAACATAAAGACACAAGAAATGGCAAAGTGAATTAAAAACAAAATAAACTCTTTGCTTTGAATAATTTAAATCCAATATGACTGTTTCCAGTCTCCATCGATAACTCCAATTTGTCCCATAAAAGAGCCAATTAACATTAAGCTAAATTGAAACAAGTTTTTTAGAGTAAACCCTCATTATAATGGACCATGGTGGGGGAGGGGGGGGGAGAGGAATGGTGTCTATATATATATATATATATATATATATATATACTAGACCAAGTGGGCCCGTTGGGCCCATTCCCCACTCTCCCATTCTCTCGTCCCCCATCCCCACTCTTACTCTCCCCACACTCTCCCCTTTGGCCCGTCCATTGTATCCGGGAGGGGGTGAGGGAGTTAAGGGGGGAGGGTTGGAGAGTGAGGTTTGGGGGAGTGAGGTGTTGAGTGAATTGAGAGAGTGGTGGAGGGAGGGATGTGTTGAGGATGGAGGGTGGAGGGATGGTGATGAGAGATGGGGTGGTATTTGTGGAGGGAGGGAGGGGGGGGGAGAGATGGGGGAGGGAGGGGGGGGGGGGAGAGGGGAGGGATATGGACCTCCCCTTTTCCCATTACCCCTCTTTCCCCCACCACCAAGTCCCCTCCGCACTACCCCTGTTGTCCCATTCCCCATTCTCAGCCCCCCCCCATTTTCATATAATACATACACATACACACATATATATGCACATACACACACATATACACACACACGCATATATATATATATATATACACATATACACACCCACATACAAACACACACAGACAGATATATATATACACACATAAATACACACACATTTACACACACACACACACACATATACACACACATTCATATATATATATATATACACAGTATATACCTACACATACAAATATAAACATGTATATGCATTCACACTTTTTTTTCTGGAACTAATGACAATAAAATGTCTGAAGAAGGGCCTCGACCCTAAACGTCACCCATTCCTTCTCTCCAGAGATGCTGCCTGGCCCGCTGAGTTACTCCAGCTTTTTGTGTCTACCTTCACAATAAAACACACCTGACTCCCTCACTCTTGTATATCGCTGTCTGAACATACATGTAGGTGCAGTGAAGACTGATGGACCGTCGCTCAATTGTTTACAGAAGATGACTATACATCATGTTTTCCATCTGTCTTGCGCTCAGACCTGGGCTTTTCATATTTCTCTTCATCAGGACAGCAAAACAAAAACACATTTACTTTGTGAAGTCTCTGCGCAGTCCTTAAAATAGAACTGACCCCATACAAGAGTATTATCTCCACAGTTAGGGACTCGTGCTCCAAGGATTCGAGGACAACTTGGACAGAGTTAACATTTTGCGGGCAAATTCTACTTCATCACTTTGACAACTGTTCACATACTTCCAAACAGACATGAATGTCGTTATTATACCAAGGCCAAATATCCCGTTGCCATAGAAATATCACACATTACAAGTGCCAAACAACAAATTCTGAAACAACACTGGTACCTGCAGACTCCCATAGAGCCTAATGGCCTGGGCATTTCAAATCCATCATTATGTCCTTTATTTTGGTTTAGTTTAGTTTATTATTGTCACGTGTACCAAGGTACAGTGAAAAGTGTTTTTTGTTGAGTGCTATCGAGTCAACGGAAAGACAATACATGATTACAATCAAGCTCTACAACGTGGAGATACAGGATAAAGGAAAAAAAACAATAAGTGAAAAATAAAGCCCAGTATAGTCCTACTACAGATAATCCTATCTCCAGTTTAGTTTAGTTTATTATCATGTGTACCGAGGTACAGTGAAAAGCTTTTGTTGCATGCTAACCAGTCAGCAGAAAGACAATGCATGATTACAATTGAGCCATCTACAGTATACAGATACATGATAAAGAAAATAACGTTTAGTGTAAGATAAAGTTGGAGGAGTTGGCTGCGCCTAACGGCTGCGGCTCTCTGGCAGTCTGTTGTCTTTTTTTCTTTTTTTTTGTTTGTGTCGGTGTTGGGATGGTTTTTGTTTCTGTTTTTGGCTGTGTATGTGTGGTGGGGGTGTGTGGTGGGGGTGTGGGGTGGGGTGGGGGGGTGGGGCGGGGGGAAACCTTTATTTTATTAGGTCTCTTCCCCGGGGCGCGGCTCGGCTGCGGGCCTTAACATTGCCGGCGCAGCTCGGCTGCGGGACGTTTCAGTGCCCGGTGCGGCTCGGCTGCGGGCCTTAACATTGCCGGCGCAGCTCGGCTGCGGGACGTTTCAGTGCCCGGTGCGGCTCGGCTGCGGGCCTTAACATTGCCGGCGCAGCTCGGCCGCGGGACGTTTCAGTGCCCTGTGCGGCTCGGCCGCTGGACTTAACATCGCCCGGTGCGGCCGCGGGACGTTTCAGTGCCCGGTGCGGCTCGGCCGCGGGACGTTTCAGTGCCCGGTGCGGCTCGGCCGCTGGACTTAACATCGCCCGGTGTGGCCGCGGGACGTTTCAGTGCCCGGTGTGGCCGCGGGACGTTTCAGTGCCCGGTGCGGCTCGGCCGCGGGACGTTTCAATGCCCGGTGCGGCTTGGCCGCTGGACTTAACATCGCCCGGTGTGGCCGCGGGACGTTTCAGTGCCCGGTGCGGCTTGGCCGCTGGACTTAACATCGTCAGCGCTGTTCGGCCGCGGGACGTTTCAGTGCCCGGTGCGGCTCGGCCGTTGGACTTAACATCGCCCGGTGTGGCCGCGGGACGTTTCGGTGCCCGGGGCGGCTCGGCCGGGGGGCCTTCCATCCCCTTGCGGGGGCTGTGCGTGTCGTTTGCCTCGGTAGGGGTCGAGCTGCCTGTCCGTGGGTGCGGGGGGAAGAGAGGGGAAGTTTTGTTGCCTCCATCACAGTGAGGGGGTGTTTGGAGTCACTGTGATGGATGTTTGTGTTGGGGTCGGGTGTCCTGTGTTCTTTTCTTTTTGCTGTATTTTGTGTGACTGCTGAAATTTCGCTCGGTGTTGTGCCGAGTGACAATAAAGTGTTGTTATGTTATGTTATGTAAAGTCCGATTAAAGATAGTTCGAGGGTCTCCAATGAGGTAGGTGGGAGGTCAGGACTCTCAAGTTGGTGCTAGGATGGTTTAGCTGCCTGATAACAACTGGGAAGAAACTGGCCCTGAATCTGGAGGTATACATTATCAAACTTCTGTAACTTTTACCTAATGGGAGAGGGGAGAAGAGGGAGTCATCAGGGTGAGACTGGTCCTTGATTATGCTGGTGGCCTGGCCGAGGCAGCGTGAGGTATAAATGGAGTCAGTGGAAGGGAGGTTGGTTTGTGTGATGGTCTGGGCTGCGTCCACAATTCTCTGCAATTTCTTGCGGTCTTGGATGGAGCTGTTCACAAAACCATGCTGTGATGCAGCCAACTTGTTTGCAGAGTCAACTAACTTTTGACTGATGTCTAGCCCCTTATCTAGATTTCTGGATGTGGGAATGGCAAGGGAGATCGGAACTCTTATGCGTTCTACATTCTAGGTAGTGCTTAGTTTGGAGATACAACATGGACACAACTCCTTCGGCCCAACAAATCAATGTTGGCCATCAATCAACACACTAGTTCAATGTTATCCCACTTTCGCATCCACTCCCTACACACTAGGGGCAATATACAGAAGCCAATTAATCTATAAACCCACACATCTTTGGGATGTGGGAGGAAACCGGAGAACCTGGAGAAAAACCACGCAGTCACAGGAACAATGTGCAACCTCCACATACAGACAGCGCCCGAGGTCAGGATTGAACCTGGCGCTGTGAGACAGCAGCTCTACCCAACGCGCCACTGGCCTTTTCTCGCCTCCAGTTTATTCCCCCCGCTCCCACCACTGCTTTCAGTCTGAAGTAGACTTCCTACCCAAATCGTCACCTATTCTTTTTCTCCGGAGATGCTGCCTGACCCGCTGAGTTACTCCAGCATCTTGTGCCTCTCATCAAATCTCCATTTAAACGCTGCTCGAGAAAGAGAATGTTGACAGGTTTGAAGTCTTGGACAAGCGAGGGACCTCTGCAATGCTTTCAGTAATGAAATATACTGCAGAACAGATCGCTTGCCCAAAACAACAAAAATGTGTAAATGTTAGAACGTGAATGGAACATTTCACCATCAGCGGAACAGTGAAACACGATTGACACCTTGTGTCCACCATCAAGACGTTTAGGTGGTCAACAAATATTTAATCATAGAATGAAACAGCACAGAAACAGGCCCTTTGGCCCAGCTTAGCTGTGCCTTCCAACATGCCCCATCTACACTTGTCTCACTGCCTCGTTATTGGCCCGTATACCTCTAAACCTTTCCTATCCATGTACCTGTCTAAATGTCCTTTAAATGTTGTTATAGTTTCTGCCTCAATTACCTCCTCCGGCATCTCATTCCATATACCCACCACCCTCTGTGTGAAAATGTTGGCCCTTAGGTCCCTATTACATTGTTCCCCTCCCACCTTAAGCCTATGTCTTCTGGTTCTGGTTTCCCCTACACTAGGTGAAAGACTCTGCATCCATTCCCCTCATGATTACACCTCTTAGCCTCCTGCGCTCCAAGGAATAAAGTCTTAGTCTGTCCAACCTCTCCCTATAGCTCAGGGTTCCATGGTGCAAGTTCTATTCATGGACATTCTCCACCAGATCTTTGTCCTGAAACATTACCTCAGTTTCTCCCTTCACAGATGATGCCCACAGATCATTGTGGACATTGGACTTTTTCTCTGGAACTGTTTATGCTATAATTCTGAGAAACTATATTCTAAACTCTGGTATTTTTCTGTTTGCTCTGCCATTTGTGTTTGGCTTGATTGTATTCCCGATTTGATTTGGATAGCGCACAATAGCCACATTTAGAGTATTGTATTTTGTTTTGGTCACCCTGTTATAGGAAAGATGTTGTTAAGCTGGAAAGGGTGCAAAGAAGATTTATGTTGCCAAGACTTAATTATTGAATTATTGGGAGAGGTTGAGCAGGCCAGAACTTTATTCCATGGAGTTCCATGAAGTTCCAGGTGTCAACTTCTGTACATCAGCGAGACCAAGTGCAGGCTCGACAGTCGTTTCACTGAACACCTACGCTCAGTCCGCCTTAACCTACCTGATCTCCCGGTTGCTCAGCATTTTAACTCCCCCTCCCATTCCCGATCTGACCTTTCTGTCCTGGGCCTCCTCCATTGTCAGAGTGAGTCCCAGTGCAAATTGGAGGAACAGCGCCTCATATTTCGCTTGGGTAGCTTACACCCCAGCGGTATGATCATTGGCTTCTCTAACTTCAAATAGCCCTTGCTTTCCCTCTCTCTCCATTCCCTCCCCCTTCCCAGTTCTTCCACCAGTCTTACTGTCTCCGACCACATTCTATCTCTGTCCCGCCCAATCCCCTGACATCCGTCTGAAGAAGGGTCTCAAAAACCAGAGGACATACTTTTAAGATGAGGGAAGACTTAATTGGAACCTATGGGGCAACTTTTTCTTTGCTCAATATGTTGTACGTATATGGAACGAGCGGCCGGTGAGGAAACTGGGGCAGGTGCTATCACAATGTTTCAAAATCATTTGGACAGGTACATGGAGAGGATAGGTTTGGAGGGATATGGGCCAAAGGCAGGCAGCTGTGACTAGTGTAGATGAGGCACTTTTGTCAGCATCATGGGAAAGTTGGGCCGAAAGGCCTGTTTCCACACTGTACGACTCTAAACAAAGCTTTTCACTGTACCTCAGTACACATGACAATAATAAACCTAAACCTGCCTGACCTACTGAGCATTTCCAACATTTTATGGGGTTTTTTCGGGTTTTCAGCATCTGCGGATTTTTTATTCCCCTCCACCCCATCACCAGAATTTTCCTGACGACCCCTAGGAAACATGTGGCAAATCTCTGACCACATCTCTCCCCACTGACGGGGCACAGTAACAGATGTGGACATGCGGCCAAGATTAAAGCCTGCAGCACAAACCCACATCCACATTTTTACATGTAATTAAGGTCCCTGCAAAACTGATATCAGTTGTAACTATTGATTAATTCAATTTTAAGCCATTTCCTCTTCTCACTCTAAGATAATCCTTAATACATGGAAATCTAATAATTCTGCCAATTCCAAAGTAGCCTTAGACACAAAGTGCCGAAGTAACTCAGCGGGTTAGACAGCATCTCTGTAGACGTTTTGTTTCGGGACCCTTCAGACTGAAAGAAGGGGAGGGGGAGGGAGGTGAAGAGGCTGGAGGCGAGACAAGACCAGGAGCAATCAGGGCCAGCCACTAATGACCTCAGGCAGGGCGTTGCCTGGTTTGTCCATTGTTGGCTAGGGAAGGTGTGATCTCAAGAGAAACAATGTGGATAACTGTGGAACTGGTAAAATGATTAGGGCGGAGGCACGGAGAGGAGTATGAGAGGGAAGTACTATTACTCAGCTCACTGAATCTTGGTGAAAAATACACAAAGCTAAGGAAGTAGAACAGAGAAGTACTTGAGTAACATAGTTGTGTCATCTTCATTAGGTCATTGATCTGAAAGCGTTCACCTCAGATGTCTTAACTCTCGGCTTCTCTCATTCTCTGCTCTCGGGACTTTTCTCAGGGGTTTAACACATCTGCTAAACAGCAGGGATTTCACGTGGGTGTTCCTGGGATTGTCTCAGACCAATGTCATCTCTCATCTTCCCCCGTGACTAAATATGCGACTGCCATTCTTGGACACAAAGTGCTGGAGTAATTCAGCAGGTCAGGCAGCATCACGGAGAACACGAGTAGGAAGGAACTGCGGATGCTAAAATAGTTTAATGCCTTGTGTCTACTGTCAAGACGTTTACATGGTCAATAGATATTTAATCATTGATACAGCAACAAAACAGGTTCTTCAGCCCAGCTTGCATTTACAAAGAACATTACCACCTAGAAACATAGAAAATAGGTGCAGGAGTAGGCCATTCGGCCCTTCGAGCCTGCACCGCCATTCAATATGATCATGGCTGATCATCCAGCTCAGTAGCCTGTACCTGCCTTCTCTCCATACCCCCTGATCCCTTTAGCCACAAGGGCCACATCTAACTCCCTCTTAAATATAGCCAATGAACTGGCCTCAACTACCTTCTGTGGCAGAGAATTCCACAGACTCACCACTCTCTGTGTGAAGAAATGTTTTCTCATCTCGGTCCTAAAAGACTTCCCCCTTATCCTTAAGCTGTGACCCCTGGTTCTGGACTCCCCCAACATCGGGAACAATCTTCCCGCATCTAGCCTCTCCAACCCCTTAAGAATTTTATATGTTTCAATAAGATCCCCCCTCAGTCTTCTCAAACTCAATGCCACCAATAAAGTTTGTTGTCAAAAGTCGCAAAATTTGTCAAAAGTTTACACTGAAGATAAACACAAAATGCTGCAGTCTGCAGCAGGTTCCAGAAAGGTCACCTATTCCCTTTATCCAGAGATGCTGCCTGACCCACTGAGTCACTCCAGCATTTTGTGTCTATCTCTGGAAAGCATCGATATGTGACGCTTCGGGTCGGAACCCTTCATCTTCCTTGTGCACAAACTGCGGCATTTATCCAGAAGAAAATGCCGATACAATTTTAACATTCTGTTTAACCCATATCACTCTACAACTTTCCTATCCATGTACCTGTCCAAGTGTGTTACAAATGTTGCTATCGTACTTGCCATAACTACCTCCTCTGGCACCTCGTTGCACCATCCTAAGTGAAAAGATTTGCCCTTAGGTTCCTATGAAATATTTCCCCTCTCCCCTTCAACCTATGACACTTGATATTAATACCCCTACTCTGGGTAAAAGACTCTGTACATTCACACTATCTATTCCCCTCGTGATTTTGTACACCTCAATAAGACCACCCCTCAGCCTCCTGTACTCCGAGGAATAAAGTCCTAGCCTGCCCAAACTCTCCCTATAGCTCAGACCCTCGGCAACATGCTCGTATATCTTCTCTACACTTCTTTCAGCTCAATGTTTCCTATAGCAGGGTGACCAAAACTGAACACAGTACTCTAAATGCAGCCTCACTAACATCTTGTACATCTGAAACATAAGGACCCAAGATTAATACTCAGCACCGTGATTAATGAAGGCCAATAAGTTCATATGTTCAGAAGTCATAGGAACAGAAATAGGCCAATCGGCCCATCGAGTACTCCTTCCATTTAATCATGGCTGATCTATCTTTCCCTAAACCCCATTCTCTTGCCTTCTCCCCATAACCCTTGACTCCCAAAATGGCGGCGCTGCCCTAGCAGCTGCGGCTTACCTGCGGTCCGTTTGTCTTTGTGTTTTTTGTTGTTTTTTTGTCTTAATTGTAGATGTGATGTCGTGTTTTTTTGTAGTTGTGTACTATGTGTGTATGTGGGGGAACTGTAAAATTGTAAATTTGTCCCTTCCGAACAGAGACCCGACTGTTTTCTGGGTCGTGTCTCCATTCCTGCTGCGGCCTACCATCGGCCAAACTCCTGGAGCTGGCGGCCTCCACCCGGGACCACCTGGGCTCTGGTTCGCAGAGCCCGCGGACCGGACTTACCATCTGCGGAGCCGGCTGTCTTCGGAGGCTGCGGGAGCGGCTGCGACTCGCCTTCGGAAGCTTCGGCTCGGGCCGCGTGGATGCCGACATCGGGAGCTCCGGCAGCGGCAGTGTGTTCGCCCGCTCCGGATCGCGGGGCTTGGGTCGGCCCGCCGCGGACATTTCACCGTCCGGCGCGGCCTGAAATAGGCCACGGGATTTTTCTCTGCTCGGCGGGGGCTTCAATGTCGGGAACCACGACCGCCCCGACGTGCAGCAGCAGCGTCTTCGCCCGCACTGGATCGCGGGGCTTGGGTCGGCCCGCTGCAGACCTTTCACCGTCCGGCGCGGCCTGGAACGTGGCAACCTCAACAGCCTGACCGCGGGAGAAGACGGCAGGGGAAGAGAAAAGACATTCTGGCCTTCCATCACAGCGAGGAGGTGACTGGAGGAGACTCACTGTGATGGATGTTTCTTTTTTTTTTGTTTTGTGTTGGTTGTGGTTGTGTAATTGCGTATTTTATTGCTCTTATTGTTGGACTGTGGGTGACGAAATCTCGTCCAAAAGACTTGTTTTTTGGATGACAAATAAAGGTAATTCTGATTCTGATTCTGAATTCTATTCTGATTCCTTACTAATCAAGAATATGTCAATCTCCACCTTTCAAATACCCAAAGATGGTCTCCACGGCCTTCTGTGGCAATGAATTCCACAGATTCACCACCCTCTGACTAAAGAAATTACTCCTCATCTCCTTTCTAAATGTATTCCCTTTTATTTGTAAGGAATGGTATATTTAATATTCAATGTACTAAATGCCGTCTTTACTCCCCTAATGAGGCAAGAGTAAGTGGGGTTCAGGTGGGAAAGTAGAGGTGATGCTTCATAAGGTCATAAGTTTATGTCACAGGAGCAGAATTAGGCCATTTGGCTCATCAAGTCCACTCTGCCATTCAATCATGGCTGATCTATCTTTCCCCCTCAACCCCATTCTCCTGCCTTCTTCCCATAACCTCTGTCTTGATTAACTCTTTTTGTTGCTGAGCCATTTCCTGCTGCCACTACTTACGTTATAATGTTTTAATGAGTTGGCACAACTAACGGAGGATACCTCACTTAAACAGAAAGTGGTGCATGATCTAACATGATTCTGAGTCTATCCTGCAAACCATTAAGAAATAACCTCTAATCAGGACTGACGTCTCTATGCCTGACAGCACTTATGTTATGAACCTCATACACAATTGGGTTCATTTTTTGTCCGGAACCAATTAGAATTTTTCCAACAGATCACAGAATTTACACTCGCGTGTGACTGCAATTTGTTGAAATGAACTAAACTGCAATGTGAGTCATCGCTCCAGTCAGCGTTACAAGAGGCTCTGTTTTTTGAAAGAAATATAGCGTGGAAACAGGCCCATCGGCCCACCGATTTCATGCCAACCAGCGATACGCACACACTAGCACACTCCTACACACTAGGGACGATTTTTAGCAAAACCAATTAACCAAAAAACTTGGACATCTTTAGAGTGTGGAAGGAAAACAAGAGCACCCGGGTAAACCCGAAGTCATGGGGAGAATGTACAAACTTCGACAGGACGCACCTGTGGTCAGGATCGAACCTGGGTCTCTGTGCCACACACACGGCACAATGAGGTTCTCTGTTGAGGACCTCGGCCTCAGCGAGTCGACTACCTTCCAATTCATCCAGTCACCGAGTTCATGCTGCTTTGTGATTGATGCAAAGTTGGCCATACAGATAGACTAACTTTTATTTTTGCCAGAATAGTTTCCTCTTTTTGACACTCATTTCTCTGGGCAGAAACATAAGGTTCTCTGTTTGCTGGCATCCATCTATCAGTGAAATATGGAATCTAATCTGATTTTCCTGGTTTGCATCCACAGTACATGATTATTTCCACTCCTCCGACTGACTTAATAAATTTGAATCATACAAAGTTAACGGCAATTTTAATTTGAGAGCAGGACCGTATGTTCTCAAGCTTCAAAGGGTTCAGAGAAGATTCACCAGGATGTTGCCAGGACTCAAGGGACTGGGCTATTGGAAGAGGTTGAGCAGGCTAGGACTATATTCCATGGAGTTCAGGAGGATAAGTGATTTTTTTAGATTTAGATTTAGAGATACAGCGCGGAAACAGGCCCTTCGGCCCACCGAGTCCGCGTCGCCCAGCGATCCCCGCACATTAACACTATCCTACACACACTAGGGACAATTATTACATTTACCCAATCAATTAACCTACAAACCTGTACATCTTTGGAATGTGGGAGGAAACCGAAGATCTCGGAGAAAACCACGCAGGTCACGGGGAGAACGTACAATCTCCGTACAGACAGCACCCGTAGTCAGGATTGAACCTGAGTCTCTGGCGCTGCATTCGCTGTAAGGCAGCAACTCTACCGCTGCGCCACTGTGCCGCAGTGGTTGATCTTATGGAGGTGTACAAATACAAGAGAGGAATCTTTATCCCAGAGTAGGGGAATCGAGAACCAGAGGATATAGGTTTAAGGTGAGCAGGGAAAGATTTAATAGGAACCTGAGGGGCAACTTTTTTTTACACACAAAAGGTGGTGGGTGTATGGAACAAGCTGCCGGAGGAGGTCGTTGAGCACACCAAGCAGCCGGAGGAGGTAGTTGAGGCAGGGACTATCACAATGTTTAAGAAACATTTAGACATGTACATGGATAAATGGATAGGGCAGGTTTAGAGAGAGATGGGACATGTTGGTCGGTGTGGGCAAATTGGGCCAACGACCCTGTTTTCATGCTGTATGACTGTATGACTCTTTGCCAGCTAGTTCAGCAAATCTTTCATAAATCCTTCCACCTGTATACCACTACATTTAATAAGGGAACTTTGTGTAAAGTCACGACGTTGGCAAAGTCAGGAAAGAATGTTTATTGTATTCAAGTGACAGCCTACTCTGTCACAGCTCTGGTTTGTTGGCAAGGAACTCTATGCCACGATATCAATCTGATCACACTTTCATGTTCATAAGTCACAGGAGCAGAATGAGGCCATTCCATCCACCGAGTCTACTCGGTCATGCAATCATGGCTGATCTATCTCTCCCTCTCAACCCCATTCTCCTGCCTTCTCCCATCATCTCTGACATCCTTATCAATCAAGAATCTGTCAATCTCCACTTTAAAAATACCCATTGACTTGGCCTCCACAGCCGTCTGTGGCGATGAATTCCTCAGGTTCACCATCCACTGGCTAAAGAAATTCCTCCTCATCTTCTTTCCAAAGGTACGTCATTTTATTCTGAGGCTGTGTCCTCTGGTCCTTGACTCTCCCACTAGTGAAAACAACCTCTCCACATCCACTCTATCCAGGCCTTTCACTTTTCAGTAAGTTTCAATGAGGTCCCCTCTCATCCTTCTAAACTCCAGCGAGTACAGGCCCAGTGCCGTCAAACGCTGATCACATATTACTTTCCTTGTTTCAGTTGCCCGAGCGCATCTCAGTTCAATCGTTATGTTCTAGTTTGCAACTCATTGAATCTTAGTAACATTGAGATTTTGCATAGAGGATAGCCGTTCTGCTTTTTAGTATTGCTATTGGTTTATTTTTGTCATATATACCGAGGTACAGTGAGAAACTAGCTAGGCAAATCATACCAAACGTAACTCCAATCAAACCATACCCAAGTATGGGCGGCACAGTGGCGCAGCGGTAGAGTTGCTGCTTACAGCTCCAGAGACTCAGGTTCGATCCTGACAATGGGTGCTGCCTGTGCGTAGTCTGCACTTTCTCCCTGTGACTGCGTGGGGTTTCTCTGGTGCTCCTGTTTTCACACACACTCCAAAGTCGTGCAGGTTTGTAGTTAATTGGTTTGGGTGAAATTGTACATTGTCCCTCGTGTGTAGGATGGTGCTAGTGCACAGGGTGATCGATGGTCAGCCTGAACTCGGTGGGCAGAAGGGCCTGTTTCTATGCTGTATCTCTATACTAAACTAAACTAAAAAGTACAATGGATAGCACAAAAAATAGTTCAAAGTTTAGCTTAGTTTATTATTGTCCTCTGTGGTCTCCACCAGCTCCGTAAAATACCTACCCCCTCCAGTTCTGGTCTCTTGATTATTCACTATTGGTTGGTTTGCCTTCACCTTCCTGAGGCCAAGGCTAATAGATTCCTTCACAGCGTCACACAGCTCAGAAACAGACCCTTCAGCCCAATTCATCCATGCCAACCAAGATGCCCCTTCTGCATTGGTCCCATTTGCCCGTGTTTGGCCCGTGTTTTACCCATGCACCCGTCCAAATGTGCAGGAAGGAATTGCAGATATCATCATATCATATCTTATATATACAGCCGGAAACAGGCCTTTTCGGCCCTCCAAGTCCGTGCCGCCCAGTGATCCCCATACATTAACACTATCCTACACCCACTAGGGACAATTTTTACATTTACCCAGCCAATTAACCTACATAACTGTACGTCTTTGGAGTGTGGGAGGAAACCGAAGATCTCGGAGAAAACCCATGCAGGTCACGGGGAGAACGTACAAACTCCTTACAGTGCAGCACCCGTAGTCAGGATCGAACCTGAGTCTGGTTGACACAGAAGATAGGCACAAAGTGCTAGAGTAACTCAGCGGGACAAGCAGCATCTTTGGAGGAAAGGAATAGGTACTGTTTCGGGTCGAGACCCTTCTTCAGACTGTATATTTTGGGTCACGACCCTTCTCAGACTCAAGAAGGGTCTTGAGCCGAAATGTCATCTATTCATTTTCTCCAAAGATGCTGCCTGACCCGCTGAGTTACTCCAGCATTTTGTGTCTATCTACCTGTCCAAGTGTCTTTCTAATGTTGTTGTTATATCACATGCCTCAACTACCCCTTCCAGCAGCTCGTCCCATATACCCACCATCATCCTCCGTTTGAAAAAGCTGCCCCTCAGGTTCGTATTAAATCTTTCCCCTCTCTCTTGAAACATATGTCCCCTGGTTCATGATTCCCCTACTCTGGGCAAAAGACTGAATTCACCCCAACTATTCCCCTCCCTTAGCCTGTTATCCGCTCCTATGAGATCAATCATTTCAGCCATATTAAGCTTCATGGCCATTGTAACATCTTGAAACCTTGATTTCAGAATAAAAGGAGGAGGAGAAATGTATTTAGTGAGAAGGTGGTGAATCTGTGGAATTCATTGCCACAGATGGCTGTGGAGGCTCTCGACTTTATAGATACAGCACGGAAACAAGCCCTTTGACCCATTGAGTCCACGCCGACCGGCACTCACCCCGTACACTAGCACTATCCTACGCACTAGGGACAATTTACAATTTACAGAAGCCAATTAACCTACAAACCTGTATGTCTTTGGAATGTGGGAGGAAACCAGAGCACCTGTAGTCAGGATGGAACCCGGGTCACTGGCGCTGTAAGGCAGCAACTCTACTGCTGCGCCACTGTGCTGCCCAAGTCATTGGGTATTTTTAAGGCAGAGATTGACAGGTTTTTGATTAGTAAGGGTGTCAGGGATTTTGGGGAGAAGGCAGGAGAATGGGGTTGAGAGAGAAAGATAGATCAGCCATGATTGAATAGCGGAGTGGACTTGATGGGCCGAACGGCCTAATTCTGCTCATGACAGAAACGTATACCACTCCTGTGACGCACCTTGGGATATTTTGCCTGTATTACACCCAACAAAATGTAGGTTGTCAGAGTTGCTGCAATATTTCTAAATTCTGCATGCTTGGTACGAAGCATCAACTCGCTGAAATATTGTTTTTGCAATGTACTGTCGCTAATGTTTCAGGGTTCAAGTTCTCTGTTCAGAGTAGCTAACTGCCTGTTTCAGCTCACAGAATGTGCATATCACATTCCTCACAAAGACATTTTAGTGAAAACCATATGTAGATATTAATAACCCTGGACACGCAAACTTGCTAAGTTTCAACAAACTTTCCAGGATACTGAATTAACAGTGAACTGTCCATTTAGCCAAGTATGAGGATTTTTCTTGGACATTTATATTAATGGTTAGGTTTGGAGACTGGATGCTTGCTCTAAAAGGGAAACAAACATGCAAATAGTTAAATAAGATTATTAAATCCTAAATCTTAAATATCAAGGCAATATAAAATCTGCTGACGATAAAATCTCTAGTCCTTGTTCAGGAAGCATTTGCGGTGCAGGAAGCAGAATTAATGATTGGGATCCGTAATCATTCATCAAAACTGTCATCGTTCCAAGGTGATAATCTGTCTCTCTCCCCGTATATGCTGCCTAACCTGCCAGGTAGCTCCAGTCATTTTAATCGTCATTTCACATTTCCAGCAATTTAAGTCGGAGAATGTTGAGTAAAAGCAGAAGTGTTTAGGAACACTCACCGTGTCAGAATCAGAGTAAGCATTTCAGGTTGAAGGCCCTTCGTTGGCCCATTAACTAGAAACATTAACTCTTCAGAAACAGGGAACAGCAGATGCTGATTAATACACAATAAGACACAAAGTTTTGGAGTAACTCAGCAGGTCAGGCAGCAGCTCAGGAGAACATATATAAGTGATGTTTTGGGTCGGGTTCCTTCTTTAGACAGATTGAAGGGAGAGCAGGAAAACAGGATTAGAGAGAGGGGCAGGCCAGAACATGGCTGGTTATAGGTAAACACAGGCAAGGGGTTGTTTGATGGGCAGATTGCTGAAATTTGCATCTTTTTTTATTAATTCCTTTTTATCTGATTATAAAATACTCAGATAAAGATACTCTTTCCCCTCATTGCAGCATTTAGCTTGTCATACGCCTTTATGTTAAACAACAATTGGAAGAAGCACTGAAACTAGCCAGTCTAAAGAAGTGAACGGTCCCAACCTTAAGAAGGGTCCCAACCTGAAACATCACCTTTCCATGTTTTTCCACAGATGCTGCCTGACCTGCTGAGTTACTCCAGCACTTTGTGTCCTTTTGTGTAAACCAGCATACTTCATGGAAACAGGCCCTTCAGCCCAATTCATCCATGCCAACCAAGATGCCCCATCTAAGCTAGTCCCATTACCCCACATTTGGCACATATCCCTCAAAGCCTTTTCTATCCATGGACCTGTCCAATTGTCTGGTTGGAAGTCCTTTATTCCTTTTTGGCGGCACAGTGGCGCAGCTGTAGAATTGCTGTCTTATAGCACCAAAGACCCAGGTTCGATCCTGTCCTCGGGTGCTGTCTATACAGAATTTGTACGTTCTCCCCGTGACCGTGTGGGTTTTCTCCAGGTACTCCAGTTTCCTCCCACATCTCAAAGACGTACAGGTTTGTAGGTTCATTTGTTTCAGGAAAGATTGTAAAATTGTCCCTGGTGTGTAGGAATGTGCAGGTATCGCAGGTCGGCGTGTTTCCACGCTGTATCTCTGACTTAAACTAGTGATTGATAACAGGATGCCTTTATCTATTGGCTGATCCTAACCTGGAACCATCCATATATCACGAGCATCCTCATTGGACAAGTGTTCAAAGCAAATACTTCACTAAGGCAGTGAATCTGCCCCTTCTGCCACAACTGTCATGTCTTCTTCTGAAAGGGAATAATAAACATGAAGAATAAGGTATTTTGGTGGTGTTTTCAATGGCACAATGCCACGTTTGCAAAAGCAGTGCAGTGCTGAGGCATGAAGACCACAAGAATCCAGTCCTGTTCATTGGACTGTGCTCTGTTTACCCAGGGTAGAGTTACCGCCCGCCCAGGACAGACCCAGCGACTCCAGGTAAAGTCTGGATGAAAACCAGAAAGATATGTCCCAGGGGCAGTAAAATAATATGTCTCTGCTTTGAACATTTCGTTCATTATGAAAATATTGGAGGTGGAATAAAGGCGATGGGTCTGTGCTGGAGGTCGTGTGGTGAAGGTTCTAGGAAAAGGTCCAACCAGTGCTGGCAAACGTGAAGTAAATCTGGGCTCACTGGGATCAGCCAAGGTTCCTGCTCCTCTCTGGAATCTGGGTCTGACTGAGAGGATCAGCTATGGACACAAACGGACACAGAGTGCTGGAGTAACTCCGCGGGTCAGGCAGCATCTCCGGAGAACAAGGATAGGTGACCTTTCAGAACGAGACAACTTCTTCATCAGAAGAAGAAGGAGGAGGATCTCGACCACTTACGTAACCTATCCTTGTTCTCCAGAGCTGTTGCCTGACCTGTAGAAAAAAAAAACTGCAAGTGCTAGTTTTTATAGATAGACCCAAAGTGCTGGAGTGACAGCGGGTCAGGAAGCATCACTGGTGAAAAAGGATAGGTGATGTTTCAGGTCCAAATCCTCCTTCTTCTGAAGATAGTTCCCAACCCGAAACGCCAACTATCCTTTTTCTCCACAGAGGCTGCCTTATCCGCTGAGTTACTCCAGCACTCTGTGTCTATTTTTGCTGCCTGTCCTGCTGAGTTACTCCAGGACTTTGTGTCCTTTGGTGCACGATGGCAGTCTCGCCAACAGTCTATCTCGTCTTTTTCTTCTATTGTTGTTTTTAGTCTGTTGTTAAATGTATGTTTTAGTGCATCTTTAGTTTTGTATTATGTGGGGGGGAGACTTTTTAAAATCTTTCCTCGACGGAGATGCGACTTTTTCCGTATCGTGGAAACTGCGGCCTAACATCGTGGAGCTGGCGGTCCCTTTGCTGGGGATCGACGTCGGGAGCTCCAACCGCAGGAACCTGCGGCCAACATTGTGGAGCTTACGATTCCTTGTCAGGGATCGATGGGAGCTCCAACCACGGGAGCCTACGGACTTGACATCGTGGAGCTCGCAGTCCCTTGGTTAGGGATCGACTTCGGGACCTCCAACCGCAGGAGCTTCGACCGCCCCGACGCGGGAGCTCCAATCGCCGGCTGCAGGAGCTTCAATCGGCCTGACTGCGGATGGTTCGACTGCCCCAACCAGGGGAGAAAGAGAGTGAAGAAGATAATATGTTATTGCCTTCAATTACAGGGCGCTGAGGTTGATGTTTATGTTGATTTTTATGTAGTTGTGTGTCTTGTTGCTTTTTTGGTATGACTGTATGGCAAATCAAATTCCCTGTTTGTTTTTACTTACTTGGCTGATAAATGAATTACAATTACAATTAACCAGCATCGGCTGTTCTTTGTTTCCACAGGAATGTTTTAGTTTTACTTTTAGAGATACAACATGGAGAGAGGCCCATCGGCCCACCGAGTCCGTGCTGACCAGTGATCACCCAATCACACTAGTTCTATCCTACACACTAGGGACAATTTACAGAAGCCAATTAACCCACAAACCTGCATGCCTTTGGAATGTGGGAGGAGACCAGAGCAGCTGGAGGAAACCCATGTGGTACCAGACACAACGTACAAATTCTGTACTGACTGTACCCGAGGTCTGTATCAAACCTGGGTCCGTGGCGCTGTGAGGCAGTAACTCGACCGCTGTGCCACCTGAATGAACTCAACTGCTCTGGGCAGGCAGATTACCAACACCCACAGCTTGGCCTCAGGCACAATTAACAGCCATTTGGTGATGTGTCTTTAGGACGTGACAGTTGCAGAATCTGCAGACATGTCCTATCTCGAGACTGCATTTCTGGGAGGGGTGTGAGGGGAGGAAAATAATAATCTGGAGCCAGTAAACCAAGTCCAAATCAGAAGGGACCAATGCGCATCAAAAACTACCAAAGTGAGAAGAGTCGAATAAATCCTAATTCCAGATCAAGTTTATTTTAGAGATACAACATGGAAACAGGCCCTTCGGCCCACCGAGTCCTCTTCTGCCAACGTTCACTCACTTACACTAATAGTGCTATCTCACTTTCGTTTCCTACACACGAGAGGCAATTTACACAAGCCAATTAACCTACAAACCCGCACATCTCTGGGATGTTGGAGGAAACCCGTAGAACATGCAAACTCCACACAGACAGCACCCGAGGTCAGGATCGAACACGGGTCTCCGGTGCTGCGAGGCAGCAGCTCCTGTACCACCCTAATCGAAGTGCCCAGATCAGAACTGATCAATTACTGAAGAGATTATGATTGGAAAAGAGCAAATGAAGGAAATATTAGAAATGTGCAGATGCTGGAAATCTGAGATAAAAACAAAGTACCGGAAAGGCTCAGTTTAGACAGTCAGAGTCATACAGCACGGAAACAGGCCCTTTGGCACAACTCGTCCATGCTGACCAAGATGCCCCATCTAAACTATTACCATTTGCCCACAATTGGCCCAAGTCTTTCCCATCCATATCCCTGTCCAAGTGTCTTTTAAATTCTGTTACAGTACCTGCCTCAACTGCCTCCTCTGGCAGCTCGTTCCATATATTCACCACCCTCTATGTAAAAATACTGCCCTTCAGGCTCCTATTAAATGTTGCCCCACTCATATCTGTGGAAAGAGAAACAATTAACTAGGAATGTGGCCTCCGTAGTAAGTAAGTTGGTTTTCAGTAGCAGAGAATGTGGAAGAGGTTGGGTAAAATAAAGATAATCTTGCTGATAAGATAAAACCAAATGACTTAATGAGGCAGTTATTTTCTGCAACTATGTCAAACTGACGCGTTACAATGCCGAAAACTATATTCTACACTCTGTACCTTCCCCTTTGCTTTACCTATTGTAATTGAGTTTGGTATTATTGTATCCATGTATCGTATTATCTGTGCAGGAAGGAACTGCAGATGTTGGTTTACACCATAGATACAAAATGCTGGAGTAACTCAGCAGGTCAGGCAACATCTCTGGAGAAAAGGAATAGGTGACATATCAGTTTGAGATCCTTCTTCAGACCGAGTCACAAGAGAGGGAAACTAGAGGTATGAAAGGGTACAGAACAAATCAGAGCCGGCACCGAGGACCCAGGAAAGGTGGAGCCCACAATGGTCCATTGTTGGCTGTGGAAGAGGTGATAACAAAGGGATATATGGATGTGAACAGTGGAACTAGCAGGATGACTAAGGTGGGCGAGGCAGAGAGAGAGGCAATGCAAGGGTTACTTCTTTGAAGTGAATGACTTCTTTGCCGCAAAACGTTTGCTGGAGTTGTGTGCTACAATTCCTAGCCTCCCCATTCCGTAGAGGATGCCAATGCCAGCATTACCTCAGAGTTCCTGAAAGACCGTTTTGCTCACCCACAAACAGATGGATCCACGTCAGCACACATATCAATAAGACCAAACGACGGCTCCACAGTGTCTATACGCCAAACTGTCTCAGAGACGAGAGGGTATGTGATAGAATTCAGGAGGAAAAAATCCTTAGCTTTAATTTCAAAGATACAGCGTGGAAACAGGCCTTTCAGCCCACTGACCACCGATCACCCGTTCACACTAATTCTATCATACATACCAGGGACAATTTACAGAAGCCAATTACCGTACAAACCTGCACGTCTTTGGAGAAAACCCACACCATCACAGGAGAAAACCCACACCATCACAGGAGAAAACCCACACCATTACAGGAGAACATACAAACTGTGTACATGCAGCAATGGTGGTCAGGATCGAACCCGGGTCTCTGGCGCTGTAAGGCAGCAACTCTACCACTGCAGTTTGCAGTTTGATGGCAAATTCCTTGCCTTCAGACAATACGCTTTCCACTTAAAGGAAGTACCGAATAATACAGACTGATAGTGGATAGTAAAGATGGGGACCAGTTGCTAAGGTTCGGATTGAGCAGCAGATATAGTTTCAACTCTGCTAAAGTTTGAATCGAAGCAAGAACAGTGGTACAGTGGTAAAGGTGGTACAGTGGTAAAGACGTTGCCTTAGAGTGCCAGAGACCCAGGTTCGATCCTGATTACGGGCACTGTCTGTACAGAGTTTACATGCTCTCTTCTATCTGTGATCATGTGGGTTTTCTCCGGGTGCTCCTGTTTCCTCCCATACTCCAAAGATGTACAGGTTTATAGGTTAATTGGCTTGTAAATTGATCCGAGTGCGTAGGATAGAATTAGTGTACGGGGTGATCGCTGGTCAGCGCGGATTAGGTGGACCCACGGGTCAGTTTTCACACTGCAAATTAATCTGAGCAGAGATTATAAACACGATGCATTTATGGATAAACTAATGAGGTAAGAACATACACCATGAGTGGTAGGGTCTTGAGGATTATTGAGGAAAAGAGCGACCTTGAATAACAAGTACGTTGAAGGTGCCAATGCAAGTAGAGGACGTGTTTATGAAAGATATAGGGATACTTGCCTTCATTTGGGCTTCAGATACAGAGGTCAGAAAGTTATGTTCCATAAAGCTTAGTCAGACCTCAGCATTTTCTGTTTACCAAGGTACAGGGGAGGTGTGGTTGCACTGGAAAGGGTGAAGAGGAGATTCGCCAGGATATCCTAGATTTTTTTAATCCAATATAAGATAGGATAGAATAGAAAAGCAGAGATGTAGGGCTGAGGCTTTCTAAGGCACTGGTCAGACCCGCATTTTTTAGTATTGCGAGTATTTTTGGGCTCCATATCTGAGGAAGGATGTACTGCCATTGGCGAGGGTCCAGAGGAGGTTTACAAGAATGATCCCAGGGATGATTGGGTTAACGTATGATGAGCGTTTAACGGCACTGGGCCTGTACTCGCTGGAGTTTAGAAGGATGAGGGGGGAATCTCATTGAAACTTACCGTATAGTGAAAGGCCTGGATAAAGTGGATGTGGAGAGGATGTTTCCATGATTGGGAGAGTCGTGGACCAGGGGCACAGCATCAGAATAAAAGGACGTACCTTTCGAATGGAGATGAGGAGGAATTTCTTTAGTCAGAGGATGTTGATTTCATTGCCACAGATGACAATGTCATTGGGTATTTTTAAGGTGGAGATTGACAGATTCTTGATTACTAAGGGAGTAAGGGGTTATGGAGAGAAGGCAGGAGAATGGGGTTGAGAGGGAAAGATGGGTCAGCCATGATTGATTTGCCGAGTAGACATGATGGGCCGAATGGCGGCACGGTAGCGCAGCGGTAGAGTTGCTGCTTTACAGCGAATGCAGCGCCGGAGACTCAGGTTCGATCCTGACTACGGGTGCTGCACTGTAAGGAGTTTGTACGTTCTCCCCGTGACCTGCGTGGGTTTACTCCGAGATCTTCGGTTTCCTCCCACACTCCAAAGACGTACAGGTATGTAGGTTAATTGGCTGGGTAAATGTAAAAATTGTCCCTAGTGGGTGTAGGATAATGTTAATGTACGGGGATCACTGGGCGGCACGGACTTGGAGGGCCGAAAAGGCCTGTTTCCGGCTGTATGTATATGATATGATGATATGATAAGATCTAGGCAACTTGTTGCGTGTTGGTCTCAGGGGAGGATCTGTTCTGGTTCATTGCTCCACTCTTTTAAATCTTCATTTCAACAGCAGCGTTTCTTACACTAGCTCTGCTATCAGTGCACTATAGACAGCCTGATTGTAATAATGTGTAGACTTTTCTTTGAATGAATAGCACCCAGGCTCTAACATTTAGGTTTGCATTCAGTCCATCTCATCACGAAGACCAGGTGCCTCACAGCACCAGAGATCCTCGGGTGCTGACTGTGCAGATTTTGCACGTTCTACCTGTGACCACGTGGGTTTCCTCCGGTTTCCTCCCACATCCCAAAGACACGAACGTGTTGTGAGAGCTTCCCTCATCCATTAAAGAAGCAAGACCTGCATTTATGTAGCGACCTTCGTGATTCTGGAGCATCCCAACGTTTTACAGCCAATGATGAAATGTTGGCCACACTGCCAGAGTGAGGTCACACGCAAACTGGAGGCACAGCACCTCATATTCCACTTGGGTAGCGTACAACACAGTGGTATGAATATTGGATTCTCCAATTTTAGGTCATCTCTAATAATTCCCCTCCCCTTTCTCCCCAAACTGGTTTGGCTGAAGGTCCTGTTTCCATGCTGTATCTCTAAACTAAACTAACGAGTTTGAGTTTAGTTTACTTTTCAGGTTGGTACACTTCTTCAGTTTGAGTTTGAGTTTAGATTATTGTCATGTGTACCGAGGTACAGTGAAAAGCTCTTGTTGTGTGCTAACAGGTCAGCAGAGATTCAATACATGATGATTACAATTGAGCCATCCACCATGTACAGAGATACATGAGAAAGGGAATAACGTGAATAACTTTTAGTGCAAGATAAGGGCATCTTGATGTAGATCTTACAATGTCCCTTCGAAGGAACTGCCTGGGCCCCAGTTTTAATACCTCTTCTGAAAGACAGCACCAATGAAAACAGTGCGGACAGGGAGCACATCTTGGAAACATTTCACATCCATCACAGAAAGAAGATGAAAAACAAAAATCGATGCAGCTCTGGGTCTTCGAGGCCTTGAAACAATTACCTCGGCACCGGCAGAACAATCGCATGCTTGTGTGTCAGACAACAGCTGTCTAAACGGTCCTGTTTGTTTTTGGTGCCGAATGCTACGGATCGGAATTACGGATGTGGAATAAATCCAGCAGTTGACAGGTAACAAACACCTGGCAACGATCAAACCAGCCTGTTGTCGTCCAAATGAGTGGAATCAACTTCTGGAAATAAATAAGGCATCGGCCACAGCTCTCACTCACTCCGTCCCATCCAGCAACCAAGTCCCAAGGGGTAAGACATTGAAATCACCTTGGCAAAACAAATATGTAGAACACAGAAGAGTACAGCACAGGAACCCATGTTCTCCAAGTGTTTAGCATTGTATTTTCTGCTATGAATCAGTACGATAGGATAATTCTTTAGAACAAAACATAGAACTTAGAACAATACAGCACGCGAGCAGGCCCTTCGGCCCATGATGTCTGTACCAAACATGATGTCAAGACCAACCCTTATTTCCCTTCACATAACCTGGGCTTCACAGTAGCGCAGCGGTAGAGTTGCTGCCTTACAGCGCCAGAGATCCAGGTTCAATCCTGACTATGGCTACAGTCTGTACGGAGTTTGTACGTCCTCCCTGTGACCGCGTGGGTTTTCTCCGGGTGCTCCGGTTTCCAGAATACTGCCTGGATTAAAGGGGTATTAGCTAATGGGAGAGGTTGGACAAGCTTACATTGTTTTCTCTGGAATTTCAGAGGCTGAGGACCTGATAGAAGTATATAAAATGATGAGAGGCATAGATTGGGTAGACAGTCAGGAGCGTTTTTTCCCCTAGGTGGAAATGTCAAAGGCTAGAGGACATAGCTTTAAGATTAAAAGGAGCAAAATTTAAGGTTGAGTTTAGTTTATTATTGTCCTGTGTACCGAGATACAATGAAAAGCTTTTTATTGCGTGCTATCCAGTCAGCAAAAGGACTGTACACGATCACAATTGAGCAGTCCACAGTGTACAGATACAGGATAAAGGAACAACATTTAGATAAAGTCCAGTAAAGTCCGATTAAAAATATTTCGAGGGTCTCCAATGAGGTAGATGGTAGCTCAGGACTGCTCGCTAGTCGGTGAGAGGACAGTTCAGTTGCCTGATAACAGAGGGATAACAACTAAAAGGCAATGTGCGGGGCAAGTATTTTTGTACACCGAGAGTGGTGGGTGCCTGGAACACGTGGTTAAGGGTGCTGGTGGAGGAGATCGAAAAGTGTTTAAGAGGCTGCTGGATAGGCACAAGGAAGTGTGGGGAATTGATTCTTTTAACCTGACATCATTTTCGGCACAGACATTATGGGCTGAAGGGCCTGTTCCCGTGCTATGTTCGATGTAGCACATTTACTCTCCATCAAATAGGCCGTGAATAATCTGTAATACTTCGTACGTTTTATCGTATGGAAGAGAGATTAGATTTGGTTAATGAAATTAAGTCATGAACTCATAGTGAAATTGATGCCAGTGTGTAATTTGTTAGCTTGGGTTTGTATAAATACATGCCATTAAACTTCTTCATTTCAGAAATGCCTCCGGCATGTAACACTGTGTAGACACCAATCCCTTCAAAATACTCTGGATGCTTTAAATCAAACTCTATGTCAACAACAGACTCAGCCACTGTAAGAATGCTGGTGGGGATTTTCGAGGTCTTCTCATATGCCTTCAATTAAGTCTCGTTCCAGCCAATTGAAGTTCTTGACAAATTTGAAGGAAATTATCTGATCCGGTGGTTTTGGAACAGAGCAGAAATCTCCCAGCCTCTTATTGTCTCTGGCTAAATAATCTGTATTAATAACTTTGAAAATACAGTCAACTTCTGTCAGGGATAAATATATATATCCCCCTCAGAAGTTGACTGTATTTTAAAAGTTATTATTAATACACACACACACACACACACATATATATATATATATATATATATATACACGCACATATATGTGTAGGAAAGAACTGCAGGTACCGGTTTAAATCGCTTTCTTACAGCTCACAGCTTAAGGATAAGGGGGAAGTCTTTTAGGACCGAGATGAGAAAACATTTCTTCACACAGAGAGTGGTGAGTCTGTGGAATTCTCTGCAACAGAAGGTAGTTGAGGCCAGTTCATTGGCTATATTTAAGAGGGAGTTAGATGTGGCCCTTGTGGCTAAAGGGATCAGGGGGTATGGAGAGAAGGCAGGTACAGGCTACTGAGTTGGATGATCAGCCATGATCATATTGAATGGCGGTGCAGGCTCGAAGGGCCGAATGGCCTACTTCTGCACCTATTTTCTATGTTTCTATGAAGGTAGACACAAAATGCTGGAGTAACTCAGCGGGACAGGCAGCATCTCTGGAGAGAAGGAATGGGTGACATTTCAGGTGGGGACCCGTGCGTGGGAGGGTTAAACCAGGGGAATTCACAGGCCAGGGCCCCAGGCCCCACACCAGGATCGGGCCCGGTACTAAGGCCGTCTTCATGCTGCTCCCTCTCTCCACTCGCACAACTGGAAACACCCGCCACATGGCGCCAGCTCAACAGGTAACTGGCAGAAGTGGGGGGGTGGGGGGGGGGGGGGGGGGGGAGGGAGTTGCAATGGGAGCCTTGGTCGGCTATAACCGAAATCCGTTATATAGAGGTCCATTATTGGAAGTATATTCAATGTGATCATGGCTGATCATTCTCAATCAGTACCCCGTTCCTGCCTTCTCCCCATACCCCCCTGACTCCACTATCCTTAAGAGCTCTATCTAGCTCTCTCTTAAATGCATTCAGAGAATTGGCCTCCACTGCCTTCTGAGGCAGAGAATTCCACAGATTCACAACTCTCTGACTGAAAAACAACTCTCTGACTGAGAGTTCGAAATGGCCTACCCCTTATTCTTAAACTGTGGCCGCTTGTTCTGGACTCCCCCAACATTGGAAACATGTTTCCTGCCTCTAACGTGTCCAACCCCTTAATAATCTTATACGTTTCGATAAAATCCCCTCTCATCCTTCTAAATTCCAGTGTATACAAGCCTAGTCGCTCCAGTCTTTCAACATATGACAGTCCCGCCATTCCGGGAATTAACCTAGTAAACCTACACTGCATGCCCTCAATAGCAAGGTAGAGCAAAGAGGAAGATCCAGAGCGCAGAATATAGTTTTCAGCATTGTAGCGCATCAATTCCAGAGACCAATGTCCGGATTGGGGTAGAGGTGAATCGGACAGTACCCTTGTTTATGGAAGGACTGTTCAGAAGCCTGATAACAGAGCAGAAGAATGTATTCCTGACTGTGATGCTACACGCTTTCAAGCTTTTGTACCTTTGTACTGATCATCTCCCCTCTCCTCTTTCAGTTCAGATGAAGGGTCTCAACCTGAAACATTGAATGTCCATTTCCCTCCCCAGATGCAGCCCGACCCGCTGAGTTTGCTGATGAGAGTGGGGAGAAGAAAGAATGACGAGGGTGGGACAAGAAGATGGATGGGACTGGTGAATGAGGATCGAGGGGTGAGGGTCAGTCAGCACTGGGGGTGGGTAGATAGGTTCCACGGGACGGGTTTAAATTTAGTTTAGTTTAGAGATGCGGCGTGAGAACAGGCGCTTCGGCCCACCGAGTCCGTGCCGACCAGCGATCATCCGTTCACTAGTTCTATCCTACGCACCAGGGGCGATTTACTGAAACCAATTAACCTCCAAACCTGCACGTCTTTGGAGTGTGAGAGGAAACCGGAGCACCTGGAGAAAACCCTCAGGGTCACAGGGAGAATGTACAAACTATGTACAGGCAGCACCCGTACTCAGGATCGAACCCGGGTCTCTGGCACTGTAGGCAGCAACTCTACTCTCCCCTCTCCTGTGGGATGGAGTTGCAAGGTGAAGATCAGCTTACATTTCGGGATTGCTGACATTATCCATTGATTTACCCATCCCCAAGTATGACTGCAGTGTGAAGCCACACCTCATTCAGACAGCATGTGTGGCTACTTACTGCGAGTATAATAAATCAACATCCTAGGGCGGCACATTGGCGCAGCGTTAGAGTTGCTGCCTCACAGCACCAAAGTCCCAGGCTCAATCCTGACTCCAGGTGCTATCTGTGTGGACTTTGCATGTTCTCCCCATGACAGTGTGAGATTCCTCCCGTTACTCTGGTTTCCTCCCGCATCCTAAAGTTGGGTATGTAAATTGCCCTTAGTGTTAGGACAGAGAACGAATGTACCAGGTGATCGATGATCAGCGTGGACTTGGTGGGCCTGTTTCCTCTAAACGAAACTTTTAAGTCTACATTAAGAGCTATTCTCAGTTGCTTCTGTATAAACAGGACCCCACAGAAAGTAAAAATGCAGTTGCTTATTGCCAATTCTAGGCAAATAAACACATAATTGGAGATGATTTTTGCAGGTTTTGCATCAGCCAAAACCCATTCCCCGGCCAACTTTGAGATGAAGTGTCAAACTGAGAAACCGCGAGTGAAAGAACAGAGGGATTATTCCCATTGTCCCCGGCCAATGTGACCCAGCTGCAGTGGATATTTGCTCTGCACTATTGGAGGCTTCTTACACTGATCAGTCAAAACATTATGACCACGTGCCTAATATGCTGTTGGTCCTCCGTGTATTGGCCCAGAGGCAGCGGGGTGCGACGCACTGTGTATTGTGACACATTCCTCTCGTGACCACCATTAAGATTTTCTGTGATTTGTGCCACAGTAGACCTTCTGTCGGTTCGGACTAGACGGGATAGCCTTTGTTGCCCTCGCGCATCAATGAGCCTTGGGCGCCCAACCACCCTGTCGCCAATTTTGTGGTTTGTCCCTCCTCGGACCACTGTCAGTAGGTACTCACCACTGCTGACCGGGAGCACCCCACAAGCCTTGCCGTTTCAGAGATGCTCTGACCCAGTCGTCTGGCCATAACAATTTGGCCGTTGTCAAAGTCACTCAGGTGTTTACTCCTGCCCATTTCTCCTGCATCCAACACATCAACTTCAAGAACTGACTGTTCACTTGCTGCCTAATATATCCCACCCCTTGACAGGTGCCATTGTAACAAGAGAATCAATAATATTCACTTCACCTGTCAGTGGTCGTAATGCTTTGGCTCATCGGTGTACATTTACCACATCTGCTGTGGACTGTGTCTTTAGATGCACTACAGACTTCAATTTTCCACTGTTATAGGTACCTATTAGGATTATTACTTTATTGTCACAGAGTTTTTTTGGCACATTGCCCTTCATTTTTGTGCACATTGGCCTCCATTTCTGGCACATTGGTGACAAAAGCTCAGGATATGTACATCCCTGTTAGAGTGAGGGCAAGGCAGGCAAATGTAAGGAAGCTTGGCTGACGAGGTAAATTGAGGCATTGGTCAAGAATAAGGGCGTATGCGACAGCTATAGGCAGCTGGGATCAAGTGTATCCCTGGAGGAGTTTCGAGAACTAAAGGGCCTGTCCCACTTAGGCGATTTTTAGGCGACCGCCGGTGACTAGACTGTCGCCGACAGTTCGCCGGGTGTCGCGGGCATGATCGTGAGGAGTCTTCAAAAAATCGTAGTGGATTTCGGCGTGTCGCTGAGTAATCATCCGGTTTGACAGCTGGCTTGTCGCCAGGTATCGTTGCTTATTGCGGGCGCTGTCGCATGCTGTCCCCAGGTTTGCTAGGTTCTCTTAGATGCATTTAGAAGCACATAATATTAAAATAAGTAAAGTCATTTCAAAATACTATAAAATGCTTGTGTTTAACCAATTTATTTACCGTCAGGACATTTGACAGGTAGATTGGAGGCGACAGTTTGTTGGTCAGGTAAGCGTGAGAATTTTCGCGATGTTTATGGCCATCAGCGATTACATTTAAAGTGGGCTCCAAACCCAGATATGCAACCCAGAAACCAAATATGCATCTTCCGTACATTTTCAAAGAATGACCACACACTTTTCACAGAAATCCACTTAACCACTTAAAAAAAAATTTTTTTTAATAAAGCTATTAGTAAACTGGAAGCAAATCCTGTTTATTCCTTGTTACAGTGAAGCTTGGTTTTTAAGTAACCCATACAAGGTGTTATAGTTCAAAACTCTCAAGTACTTACCGACTTGTCAGTGATTTCATCGAAAATCAGGACGCCGGAGAAGCATTGACAGCGTGGGAATTTTTGCGATGTTACCGAAGACGGTGTAATCTCGACCTGACTCGGCATTGTTGTGGTCATTGTCGTCGGGTAAAAGAAAAGTTTGGCGATCTGCTACCACTTTGACAGTCGCCGGCAGTCGCCAAAGAAAATCGCCTAAGTGGGACAGGCCCTTAAGGAGCAAACTAAAAAAGGAAATCAGAAGGGCAAAAGGGGCCAGGTGATAGCTCTGGCAGAGAGCATAAAGGACAATCCCAAGAGATTTTATAAATACATAAGGGGGAAAAGGGTAACTAGAAAGAGAGAGTGGGACCCCTCAGGAATCAAAGTGGTCACCTCTGTGCGGAGCCACAGGAGATGGACAAGATCCACAATTAGTATTTCTCTTCTGTATTTACCGAGAAGAAAGACAGTAGGACGGAAGAACTTGGGGTAGTCAATGGAAGTGTCTTGAGAGTCGGCAGTGTTACGGTTGAAGAGGTGCTGAAGGTACTATTGTGTATGAAGGTAGGCACATCTCCAGGGCCTGATCAGATATATCCGAGGAGATTGCGGGAAACTAGAAAGGAAATTGCGGGGTCCCTGGTTGAAATTTTCGAGTTGTCTTTAAATACAGGAGAGGTGCCGGAAGACTGGAGGGTGGCAAATGTTGCGCATCTTTGTAATGTGGGAGGAAACCGGAGCACCCAGCGAAAACCCACGTGGTCACAGGGGGAAGGTGCAAGCTCCACACAGACAGCACCCGAGGTCAGGGTCGAACCCAGGATTCTGGCGCTGTGAGGCTGCAACTCGACCGCAGCACCACCCTGCCACCCGTCAGTGCTCCTGCATTAAATAGAGCAAGCAAGAATCTCATTGTTCTATTGCCTGTGCATATGACAATCACTCTTTACACTTGAGTAAACTGAAAAATGTTATGCGTTTCAACGCGAAATAAATGGATCACGAAAGGCACTTTAGCACTTTACAGATGCTTATTTTTCCTTTCTTATTCCTCAAAGTAAATGGTTTAGTAATAGAGCACAACTGATAATTGATGAATCACTCATACTACAAGGAACCTGCAGTGCTTTGGCATCTGACTGATACAGTATATTAGCCCGTATGGCACATTCAATTAGTCCCAGGGTCACTATCCTGCTGGATTATCTGTCAGAGAACTCTCGAGGGACCGTTAGATCGATAGAGCACTGCTGCTTCTGCTTACGAGTGATGACTCGAGTTGAGGTTTAGAGTTCTGTGGCAAAGTTTTAGTTTTACTTTTAGAGATAGTGTAGATACAGGCCCTTCAGCCTGCCGAGTCAGTGCCGACCAGCGATCACCCGTACGCAGTGGAAAGACAACACATGATTACAATCGAGCCGTCCACAGTGTACAGACACAGGATAAAGAGAATAACGTTTAGTGCAAGATAAAGTCCAGTAAAGTCTGATTAAAAATAGTCCGAGGGTCTCCAATGAGTTAGATAGTAGGTCAGGACTGCTCTCCAGTTGGTGGTAGGATGTTTCAGTTGCCTTATAACAGCTGGGAAGAAACTGTCCCAGAATCTGGAAGTGTGCGTTTTTACATGACTGTACCATTTGCCTGATGGGAAAGGGGAGAAGGCACTGGTGTGAGACTGGTCCTTGATTATGCTGGTGGCCTTGCCGAGGCAGCGTGAAGTGTAGATGAAGTCAATGGAAGGGAGGATGGTTTGCGTAATGGTCTGGACTGCTTCCACAACTCCTCTGCAATTTCTTGCGACCTTGGATGGAACTGTCCCCAAACCATGCTGCGATGCATCCCGATAAGATGCATCCCGATATGATGCATCCCGATAAGATGCATTCTACGGCACATGTGTAGAAGTTGGTGTGTCTGCTGCCATTTCATGAACTCTTGGGACTTGCATTTGCATCCTCACACATGCCCTCTCCTGTGGCCACCAAGTGGGCAGCACATTAGCCTTGCAGCGTCAGAGACCCGGATACGATCCTGACTACGGGCGCTGACTGTGTGGGTATTCTTCGGGTACTCTGTCCGGTTTCCTCCCACATTCCAAAGACGGGCGGGTTTGTAGGTTAATTGGCTTTGGTAGAGATTGTAAATTGTCCCTAGTGCGTAGGGTCGTGCGAGTGCACATGATGATCGCTGGTTGGCATGGATTCAGTGGGCTGAAGGACCCGTTTCCATGTGTAGGATTGAAGCTTAATTGGCTTCTGTACTCCCTCGTATTGCACTGTGATCGTCAGCCGAAGGCATTGACTGTGTTAAAATCTTCCAACTCAGAAGTAAATCCACAACCACATGAACCACAGTTGCCAGCATGCATTGGGATCCTTGACATCCATCTCAGGAGGCAGGTGGGATCTTGGCTTCATATCAGATTTGAAAAATTATAGACTTTCGCACAACAATGTGCATTGAATATGTTCTTGCTAAATCAGGAGCATGACTCTTGCTGGAACACATTCCAGATACTTTCAAAGCAGTCACACAATACAAGTCAGAATTAATGAAGGTAACCAAGTTACTTATGGCAGGTACTATCACAACAGGCTATGACTCCATTCCTTGGAGTGCAGGAGGATGAGGGGTGATCTTAAAGAGGTGTACAAAATCATGAGAGGAATAGATCGGGTAGACGCACAGTCTCTTGCCCAGAGTAGGGGAATTGAGAAGCAGAGGACATAGGTTTAAGCTGAAGGGAGAAAGATTCAATAGGAACCCGAGGGTAACCTCTTTTTCCACAAAGGGTGGTGGGTGTATAGAATGAACTGCTGGAGGAGGTTGTTGAGGCAGGTATTATTGCAACGTTTAAGAAGCATTTAGATAGGATAGGTTTAGAGGAATATGGGCCAAACGCAGGCAGGTAGGTCACGTGTAGATGGGGCATGTTGGTCGGCACGTTGGGCTGAAGGGCCTGTTTCCATGTTGTATGGCTATGCGGTTGCAATATTGCATAAAAAGACACAAAATGCCGGAGTAACTCAGAGAGTCAGGTGGCATCTCTGGGTCCAGACTCTGCTTCAAATTCTGTGTATCTCCCTGAAGCATTGCTACCATGTGATCAGACAGTGGCATTAATATTATTTTTTGATGAAATATAATCTTGATTCTTGCAGACTGTTACCCTGCTATAGGATGTTGTCAAGCAGGAAAGGGTACAGAAACGATTTACAAGCATGTTGTCAGGGCTCGAGGGAGAGGTTGAGCAGGCTAGGACTTTATTCCTTGGAACGCAGGAGGATGAGGGGTGATCTTGTAGAGGTGTACAAAATCACAAGGGGAATAGATAGGGTAAATGCACAGAGTCTTGCCCAGAGTAGGGGTATCGAGAAACAGAAAACATAGGTTTAAAGTTATTATTATTTTGTGTCATCACACAACTGATTGCCAATAGCGAGCAAATTTTAGTGCCACGTCGTTGGCCTCTGCAAGGTCCTTTACAGTGCATGTGTCATGCAGCATGTCACATCTCAGGAGATGTTCCATAGTCTGGAGGCTCCGTCCGCACTCGCAGTCTGCCGCATCTTCAGTATATCCCCACTTCTGTATGTTCGATTTGCTTCTTCCTCCCCATGCCTGTCCGCAGTCTGTTGAGACTGCGCCAGGTTACCCACGCTTGGTCGGAACCTGGCGGGAGTTTCTCAGAGGGGTCGATTGCCATGTGAAGGTGAGGTAGGAAAGATTTAATAGGAACCTGAGGGGCAACTTTTTGTTTTACACAAAAGGCGGACTGTGAATCGAGCTGCTGGAGGTGTTAGTTGAACCAGGTACAATCACAAAGTTTAATACACATTTAAACAGGTACATGGATAGGGCAGGTTTAGAGGGATATGGGCCAAACTCAGGCAGGTGGGACGAGTGTTGATGGGGCATGATGATTGGTGTAGGCAAGTTGGGCCGAAGGTCCTGTTTCCATGCTGTATGACTCTATGAAATATTAATCATCTCGAGGTCTTGTGTATTGTTTCATACTTCGCTCTGTCACCACTTCAGAGATCGTCCTAATACTCTGACAAATCTATGCCTTTTCAATCATGAATGTACTGTTAGAAGATGCAAACATGGCTGCCATGAGAACAGTGACTGCATTTCAACTGGCTGCCAAGTACTTTGAGACATCCTGTAGGATGAAAAGCTGCTGTACAAATACAAGTTGACGATTTTCAGTAAAAGTCTCATTGCTACCAACCTAACCATTTATCTTTGAAATTAAAAAGTTACATTTCACAAATAAAACCAGAAATAAATACAAAACTGCATTTTTGAATATGACCACTCAAATAAACAAATATATTTATATGTTGCCTGACAGTATATGTTGATGTTTAGGACAGAAACAGACAAAAAATATCACCCAGGATGCGTTTTGTGATATGAGCCAAACGCAGGCAGGTGGGCTAGTGTAGATGGGACAATGTTGGTCGGTGTGAGCAAGTTGGGCCGAAGGGCCTTTTTCCACACTGTATGACTCTATGACTATCATTTTAAAATAAAATTGATGACTGGAAATAATTTCAACATTTGTGCAGCTGTATTAAGATTTACAATTTGTTACTGATGAGACATCATTCAGTTTGTTAACCACTCAATGCCTGTTAGCTCCAGTAAAAGCCATTAATCTTACTTTATTCATCTCCCTTCTAGGTATCTGTCAGTATTCCTTTCATTACCAGCCTCAGGAAAACAATAAACCGTTGAGTTAAATATTCATCACTCCTCCTTATTGCAAAACATATTGTATTTAAAACTACTGATAGAAGTATGCAGTTGGGCTACAATGGGGAGACAAAACAACAAATATTATCTTATTAATGAAACGGAGGCATATCCATGAGATTATGCAGGTCCACCATCGGTTTTCCGGCACCCTTAGTTCCAAGGTCTTTCTAGATTATCTGTTTTGCAGGACCAACGGAGGTCATGGCCTCTGGGAGGAGTCCAACGGTACTGGAACGGTCTGCCTAGGCGTCCAGGGGCCGAGATACCGGCCCCTAAATTCGGCCTCAGAAGTCGGCTATGGGAACGGATCCAGCCGGGCCGGAGTTCCAGAGCCCCGGCAACTGTGTGAAAGTTCGACCCACCGATCGGCTGCGGAAGTGCTGATTAGATTGAGATCGGCCGCCTCCCCTGGCCACATTTCCAGGGGAATTTCCGTGCGGAATTTCAATTGCGCTCCCATAATTTAGTCTGGATTGAAGGAGGAGCCAGACCACCAGTTGCCAGAAAATCAGTGGTGGACCTGAACATTGATTGATTGATTGAAAGATTTAACATGGAATCAGGCCTTTCGGCCTATCAAGTTCATAGATACATAGACAACAGGTGCAGGAGGAGGCCAATCAGCCCTTCGAGTCAGCGCCGCCATTCAATGTGATCATGGCTGATCATTCACAATCAGTACCCAGTTCCAGCCTTCTCCCCATATCCCTTGATTCCACTAGCCCTAAGAGCTCTATCTAACTCTCTTTTGAATGCATCCAGTGAATCAGCCTGCACTGCCTTCTGAGGCAGAGAATTCCACAAATTCACAACTCTCTGTGTGAAAACGTTTTTTGTCATCTCAGTTCAAAATGGCCTACCACTTATTCTTAAACTGTGACCCCTGGTTCTGGACTCTCCCAACATCAGGAACATGTTTCCTGCATCTAGTGTGTCCAATCCTTTAATAATTGTATATGTTTCTATAAGATCCCCTCTCATCCTTCTAAATTCCAGTGTATACAAGCCTAGTCGCTCCAGTCTTTCAACATATGACAGTCCCGCCATTCCGGGAATTAACCTCGTAAACCTACGCTGCACGCCCTCAATAGCAAGAATGTCTTTCCTCAAATTAGGAGACCAAAACTGCACACAATACTCCAGGTGCGGTCTCACCAGGGCCCTGTACAACTGCAGAAGGACCTCTTTGCTCCTGTACTCAACTCCTCTCGTTATGAAGGCCAACGGTAGCTTTCTTCACTGCCTGCTGTACCTGTATGCTTACTTTCAGTGACTGATGTAATAGGACACCCAGGTCTCGTTGCATTTCCCCTTGTCTTAAACAGACACCATTCAGATAATAATCTGCCTTCCCGTTCTTGCCTCCAAAGTGGATAACTTCACATTTATCCACATTATACTGCATCTGCCATGCATCTGCCCACTCACCCAAACTGTCCAAGTCACTGCATCCTCATAGCATCCTCTTCACAGTTCACACTGCCACCCAGCTTTGTGTCATCTGCAAATTTGCTAATGTTACTTTTAATTCCTTAATCTAAATCATTAATGTATATTGTAAATAGCTGCGGTCCATCTGACCACCGATCGCCGGGTCTCACCAGTTCCGTGTTATCCCTCTCACATCCAAAAGGGCAATTTTACAATTCGCGTACAAACCCACACGTCTTTGGGATGTGGGAGGAAACCAGAGCGCCCAGAGGAAACCCGTGTGGTTACAGGGAGAATGTGCAAACTCCACACTGAGAGCTCCAGAGGGTGGGATCGAACCTGGGGTCTCTGGCACTGTAGGTCAGCAGCTCTACCCGCTGCGCCACTGTGCTGCCCTTGAGGAGCCTAGACATGAAGAGTTACTGCCACAGTGAAGGGTATACAAGGTGAGGGATAGCATGCTGAGGAGAAATTGGACTCAACACTGAGCTGTGCCACACACCACACAGTCAACAAACAAATATTATACAAAGCATCTAATCCTGTGAAATGTTGAATAAACGAGTGCTGAATGCACAGACAAACAAACAGCGCCAAAGAAAAAAAAAAATCCATTCAACGGGAAATGCCATTTCCAAGAGCGAATACATTTGCAAACAATTCTTCACGGAATTTACACAATCCAAAGAGCTTAACCAAAATTCTAAAGCAAGTAAAATATTTGAGATGGTTCTCAACGTTAATTCCTGCAACCCAACTTTCTGAATCCCACTTCAGATTCAATTCATTTGGCCTTGCAATTCATGGTCAATTTAAAGTTTCCTACGCTGAAGGTTGCTGAAGGTTTTAATGGAAATTTCAAATGCAAGATTTATAAGGAACCCATCGAGCTATGCCAAGCTCCATTTCAAAAAGAATAAATAATAATTACCGACGGGTTGGCCCTACGTGCGAAGAAGGAAAGTACTGGAGACCAGAATCTAGAAAGTGATTAGTCACTGTATGAAAGATGTGACTAACAGGGTACGTCAACTAAACTTACATGGTATAAGTCAATGTTGACTGATTGAATTGCAAATCAAAGTCTCTGCAGACTAAAAAATGTCATGCATTTAAAAACAGTTCACTATGCAAAACATAAAACCTTTCCCCCGTATTATTCACAGGTAATTAATGATCTATCAAAGGAATATCTATACCTCTAGATTTGGGGACTGTTTCCTCCCAGCTGTTATCAGGCAACTGAACCATCCTATCACCAACCAGAGAGTGGCCCTGATCTACCATCTACCTCATTGGAGACTGTGGGACTATCTTTAACCTGACTTTTCTGCACTTTATCTTGCATTAAACATTATTCCCTTTATGCTGTATCTCTACACTGTGGACGGCTTAATTGTAATCATGTATAGTCTTACTGCTATACATGATTATTTGCACATAGATATTCAGTTTAGTTTAGTTTATTGTCATGTGTACAGAGGTACAGTGAAAAGCATTTTTGTTGCATGCTGTCCAGTCTGCAAAAAGCTTTTCACTGTACCTCGGTACACATGACGATAAACTAAAGTAAATGAATAAGTTTATTGGCCAAGTATGCATATACAAGGAATGTGCCTTGGTGCTCCGCTCACAAATGACAACACAAACATACAGTTAACAATTAAGAATAAAGCATAACCACATCGAAACAATAAGGATGCAACATTACGCTCTAAACACGAGGGTGAAAAGAAATCAGAGCAAAAAAGAGACTACAGACTTTGGTTATTGAATAGAACTATCACTCGTGGACAAAAGCTGTTTTTATGTCTGGCTGTGGCTGCTTTGACTGTCCGGAGTAGCCTTCCAGAGGGAAGTACTTCGAAGAGTTTGTGGCCGGGTGAGAGGGGTCAGAGATGATCTTGCCCGCTCGCTTCCTGGCCCTTGCAGTGTACAGTTCGTCAATGGGGGGAAGGTTGCAGCCAACAACCTTCTCAGCTGTGCGATCCGTTGCAGCCTCCGGATGTCGTGTTTGGTGGCTGAGCCAGGATGGAGAAGGCGAGGACAGACTCAATGATAGCAGTATAGAATTGGACCATCATTGCCTGTGGCAGATTGTGTTTCTTCAGTTGCCGCAGGAAGTACATCCTCTGTTGGGTGTTTTTTACTGTGGAGTCGATGGTGGCCCCCCATTTAAGGTCCCTGGAGATGATGGTTCCAAGGAACTTAATTGACTCCACAGATGTGACTATGGTGGGGGGAGGGGAGGGGGATCTCTTCGAAAGTCTACAATTAGTTCCACTGTCTTGAGAGCATTGAGCTCCAGGTTGATGCGATGGCACCAGGATGCCAGCTGTGTCACTTCCCCTCTGAAGGCAGATTCCTCCCCGTCCTGGATTAGTCCAATCAGGGTAGTGAATATTCTATGTGCAAATAATACGTTCATCGCTGTATTCACTTTTACTACATACATCACTTTTCAGCAGCTTACAACCCAATTGTATGAACATTGAATTTCTAGTAAACCCCCACTACCAATCCGCCCAAACCCCTTTTCTTTCCACTTCTCCCCCCCACTCTATCAGTCTGAAGAGAGGGTGGACACAAAATGCTGGAGTAACCCAGCGGGACAGGCAGCATCTCTGGAGAGAAGGAATGGGTTATGTTTCGGGTCGAGACCCTTCTTCAGACTGAAGAGAAGTCCCATTTCAAAATGTTGTCCATCCATACCCTCCACAGATGCTGCCAGAACCACTGAGCGACTTCAGCATTTTATGCTTTGCGCAAGATTCCAGCATCTGCAGTCTCTTGTGTCTCCAATTTTTAGTGTTTGTTAATGATCTTATGTCAGTGCAGTGCAAGGGAGTGCAGTTTGTTGAAGATGCTGTCTTCAAGACATTAACCAAGCACCATAAAATATCCCTATATACATGGAGTTTCACTGTTCCAATCCCTTCATTATCACCTCGTCTATAGCCAACAATGGACCATTGTGGGCTCCACCTTCTCTTGGTCATTGGTGCTGGCTCTGATTTGTCCTTTTCATACCTCTACTTTCCCTCTCCCCTGACTCAGTCTGAAGAAGGGTCTTGACCCAAAACATCACCTACTCCTTTTCTCCAGAAATGTTGCCTGACCCGCTGAGTGACTCCAGCATTTTGTGCCTCTCCCACCTTGATTAATGGATTGAAAGGAACGGCACAGAAACAGGTCCCTTGGTCCACCAAGTCCACACTGACCATTGATCACCCTTTCACACTATCTGATCCCATTTCCTCATCCACTCCTTACACATCAGGGGTAAAGTAGAGGCAACTGAACCTACAAACCTGCACATCTTTGGGATGTGGGGGGAAACCCCATCACCCAGAGGAAACATGCATTCACAGGTAAAATGTGTAAAGTGCACCCGAGATCCGACGCCGTGAGACAGCAGCTCTACCCACTGCTTTCTCATCCACTCTCTATGCTCACAAGGGGCAATTTACAGTGGCCAATTGGCCTACAAAACCTGCACTTCTTTGGGATGTGAGAGGAAACTGGAGCACCCTGGCCTGAGCTATAGGGAGAGGTTGAGCAGGCTGGGATCTTATTGCTTGGAGCTCAGGAGGATGAGGGGTGATTGGAGGGCGATAGAGGTGTGTAAAATCGGATAAATGCACCGTCTTTTTATCCAAAGTAGCAGGAATCTCCTGTGGAAAAATGCAATGGTCAAAGCTAAAAAGGACAGACTATCGATTTAAAATGTAAAAACTATCGCTATCGGCAGATCAGGGTTAAGAGACATGGCAGAACCTAATGATCACGGGTGAATCACTTTTAATCACAGTCCTGAGGAACTCCACACGAGTTTGTGTACATTAATTAACAAATATTCAACTAGTATGCACTAAGGCATTGACGAGGCCATATATTACTCTTTGTTTTCAAAAAATAATTAGCACATTCAAAATGAGTTGGAGCAATAAATATTTCCTGAAATGCTAGTTTTCCAGAGGCTGAACAATGGGTCATTCACAACTCTTATTTCTTTTAACCACTCCCAACTCCTGAAATTTTTGAAAGGATACAGTGCAAGGTATCACAACCTATTTCACGCATTTAAAGTATGAATAAAATAAGGAACGTCTTTATCAACACCTGTTTTCCCACTGATAACAGAGCTTTGGTCTTCCCATATTTATCGCTGACTAATTTCAACTAATAGGACACAAACTGCTGGAGTAACTTAGCGGGTCAGGCAGTATCGCTGGAGAACATGGATAGGTGGTGTTCTGGGTTGGCCCACGTCTTTTACCTAATAAGCTAGCATTGGTTGCATTGGAGGGAACAGATCAAAGCTGATATTGGTAACTGGCGGGCAGTTAGTATTCAGTGAGAAAATGTTGTAATCTGGCTATCATTGGCTGAACCATACAGGCAAGATGTGTAGAGAGGAACTGCAGAAGCTGGTTTATTTCGAAGATATATACAAAATCCTGGTGCAACTCAGCGGGTCAGGCAGCATCTCTCAAGAAAAAGGACGGGTGATGTTTCGATCCACATCGTCGCCCACATCTTTTCCCCAGACATGCTTTCGACCCAAAGCATCACCCACATCTTTTCTCCATGAATAAAATGCTGTCTGACCCGCTGAGTTACTCCAGCATTTTGTGTCTATCTTCACATGGGCACGAGTTATTTAAATGAAACGCTGATTATCATTCACTCCATTAAAGGTGGTGAATCTGAGGAATTCATTGCCACGGACTGCTGTGGAGGCCAAATCATTGAGTATTTTTACGGCGGAGATTGACAGATTCTTGATTAGTAAGGGCGTCAGCGGTTATGGGGAGATGGCAGAAGAATGGGGTTGAGAGGGAAAGATAGATCAGCCATGATTAAATGATGGAGTAGACTTGTTGGGCCGAATGTCCTAATTCTGCTTCTATGACATGAACGTATTAATACAGATCTACTCACATGGAGGTGACAGCCAATATCTATCCATATCGTCCATCAGAAATTATAGTTTCTTTACTTGTAAACCACATTGAGTGATTAACAAGGATATTCAAGGAGAAAGATAGGCACAAAAAGCTGGAGTGACTCAGAGGGACAGGCAGCATCTCTGAAGAGAAGGAATGGGTGACGTTTGGGGTGGAGACCCTTCTTCAGACTGGTTAGGAATAAGGGAAACGAGGGATATATCTCTAAATATATATATATCTGTATCTCTAAATCTAAAAAATCTAAAAGTCTAAAAAATCTATAGACGGCGATGTGCAGAGAAGATTTACGAGGATATTGCCAAGATTATAGGGAGAGGTAGAGCAGGCTATTCCTTGGAGCGCAGGAGGATGAGGGGTGATCTTATCCAAATCATGTGTTCAAAATCATGTGTTCAAAATCATGAGAGGAATCATGAGCGAAACGCATACTCTCTTGCCCAGATTGGGGGAATTGAGAACCAGAGGACATAAGTTTAAAGTGAGAGGCGAAAGAATGAATGGGAACCTGAGGGGTAACTTTTTTAGACAAAGGGTGATGGGTGTATGGAACGAGGTGCTGGAGGAGGTAGTTGAGGCAGGGACTACCGCAACGTTTAAAGATGCATTTGGACAGGTACATGGAAAGACAGCTTTAGAGGAATATGGGCCAAACGCAGGCAGATGGGACCAGTGTAGATGGGGGCATGTTGGGCAGCATGGGCAAGTTGGGCCGAAGGGCCTGTTTCCTCGTTGTAAGACTCTATGACCAGTACAATTTCCCTCAACCAGGGTGCAGGGTCAGATTGAACATCGCAGAGTAGTTCCAGCCAATATTTTAACCCATTGAAAGAACGGCAAGTAAATGTGGAGACTGTTGCGCACAGTCAAGTCTCTCCAATGTACAGCCAAGAGCGGCGAAACAAACAGCAGCTCCTCGTCGGAAAAGCCCAACAACTGTGGCGAACATCGCCCTCCCGAGTGAATGAAGCCGCGCACTGCGATCGTTGTACCTTGTGTTCACCGTGGGACTTAACATACTTCCCATTGTCGATCTCCCCCAAAGAAAGACCTGCCTTTCCCCACATAGTCTTTGCACAGAATCTTCCAATAAAAACAAAACAATTCCCTCAAAACAGTGCTTCGATTATCTCCCACTGAACGCTCGCCTCAGCGACAATGTCGTGGGAATAGTCTCAAACTTCAATTCAACCGAAATAGACCAACGTCAACAATTCATTGCAATTAAAAATAAAACACATGTTCACATTCTCGATGCAAAATAACAATCACAGGGATCTAATTGCTGCTAATCAGATGGGAAGTGCTTTGGATATTTACTGAGTGCCGTTTGCACAGTGATAGCCTTGCACTTTTTGACGTTTCAGGTACTTTCACGTTGCAAAGCTCCACATTCCTCCCACATTTTGCACTCACCGCAAGGCAGTCTTTGAACTGGTTGTGTCACGGCGGTGGGCGCTTGGATGTACGTCCCGCTTGCTCCACTTCACGCTGGGATCTCGGGCAGGTTTGTTGAGCTGATGAGTTTCCAAGCTCTCCCCCCCCCCCCCCCCCCCCCCTCCCTCTCTCCCTCCGCCGCTCCTCAGCTACCCTCCCCCCTGTGACTGACAGGCGCCGGGACTCGGCTCCGCCGCCAGCCAAGGCTTCGGGACGCCTCAAACTACCCGCACCTCCAGCAGCCGAGCCGAGCCGAGCCGCTTCGGCAATCTCCGGCAACGCCCCTCTCGCTCCAACCCCTTCACTTCGGCAATCTCCGGCAACAGAGCCAGCCCTCTCTTGGGTCAAACCAACTCTAGATCCCCCACCCTGGTCGTCGTCAATAGTCATTTATTTGTCACATACACATAAATGTGTAGTGAAATGAAAAATTACCCGCAGTTCAACAATAAGACCAATAAGAATAATCAATAAAAATGCAATAACACACACAATCATAAACTAACACCAAACAAAAGAAACATCCATCACAGTGAGTCTCCTCCAGTCACCTCCTCACTGTGATGGAAGGCCAGAATGTAATTTATCTTCCCCTGCCGTCTTCTCCCGCGGTCAGGCTGTTGGAGTTGCCACGTCGGGGCGGTCGTGGCTCTCAACGTCGTACTAGTTTCACTGTCGTCCTGTTGAGTTTCAGTGTGTGGGAGAGAACTGCAGATGCTGGTTTAAATCGAAGGTAGACACAAAATGCTGGAGTAACTCAGCGGGTCAGGCAGCATCTCTGGAGAGAAGGAATAGGTGACATTTCGGGTCGAGACCCTTTTTCAGACCTGTTAAGTTTCAGTGTTTGTGTAATCTCCCAGCCCACAATGGACCATCTCAACTTTACTTGATTATCATTGCGTTTTGCATGTCTTTCATTCATTTGTCCACCATCTCTAGTTTCCTCCGACTCTCAGTCGGCAGAAGGGTCTCGACCCAAAACATCACCTATTCCTTTTCTCTAGAGATGCTGCCTGACCCACTGGGTTATGTCAACATTTTGTGTCTATCTTCAGGTAGGACCCCCACCGTTCTTCTTACTGGAGGAGAAAACCGGTGCAGTCAGAGAAAACCCACACAGACACAGGGAAATCTCCATGCAGACAGCACCCATAGTTAGTATCGAACCCGGGTCTTTGGCACTGTGGGCAGCAACTCCACTGTACCCCACTATAGTTGAGGTTTTGGGTCAGGACCCTTTTTCAGACTAAAGTAGGGCGGTTGGTTGTTGGTGTGGTCCCGATGGGCCGATGAGGCTGTAGGATATTATGATTATATGAATATATTTATAAATGGAAGAATGTACCACCTCTAAACCTACCCACCTGACCTGACCGCCTTTGTGGCACCTAATATCTCGCCTGTGGCAAAGACTGATGGTCTCACATGCTTGTTATTAACTACTGCAGGTCCCACGGAATTGGAAGAGTTGTAAGTCATACTCCTCCCTCATCCTCCCTCATCCTTGACTGAGAAGATGGGGACAGGCAGTGAGAGTGATGGGGACAGGCAGTGAGGGTGATGGGGACAGGCAATGAGGTTGATGGGGCAGGCAGTGAGTTGATGGGGACAGGCAGTGAGTTGACGGGGACAGGCAGTGAGTTGATGAGGACAGGCAGTGAGTTGATGGAGACAGGCAGTGAGTTGATGGAGACAGGCAGTGAGGGTGATGGGGCAGGCAGTGAGTTGATGGGGACAGGCAGTGAGGGTGATGGGGGCAGGCAGTGAGTTGATGGGGACAGGCAGTGAGGGTGATGGGGGCAGGCAGTGAGGGTGATGGGGGCAGGCAGTGAGGGTGATGGGGCAGGCAGTGAGTTGATGGGGACAGGCAGTGAGGGTAATGGGACAGGCAGTGAGTTGATGGGGCAGGCAGTGAGTTGATGGGGACAGGCAGTGAGGGTGATGGGACAGGCAGTGAGTTGATGGGGACAGGCAGTGAGGGTGATGGGACAGGCAGTGAGTTGATGGGGCAGGCAGTGAGGGTGATGGGACAGGCAGTGAGTTGATGGGGACAGGCAGTGAGGGTGATGGGGGCAGGCAGTGACGTTGATGGGGGCAGGCAGTGAGGGTGATGGGACAGGCAGTGAGGGTGATGGGACAGGCAGTGAGTTGATGGGGACAGGCAGTGAGGGTGATGGGACAGGCGGTGAGTTGATGGGGACAGGCAGTGAGGGTGATGGGGAGTTGGGGACAGGCAGTGAGTTGATGGGGCAGGCAGTGAGGGTGATGGGGACAGGCAGTGAGGGTGATGGGGGCAGGCAGTGAGGGTGATGGGGAGTTGGGGACAGGCAGTGAGTTGATGGGGCAGGCAGTGAGGGTGATGGGGACAGGCAGTGAGGGTGATGGGGACAGGCAGTGAGGGTGATGGGGACAGGCAGTGAGGGTGATGGTGAACAGGCAGTGAGGGTGATGGGGACAGGCAGTGACGTTGATGGGGACAGGCAGTGACGTTGATGGGGACAGGCAGTGAGTTGATGGGGACAGGCAGTGAGTTGATGGGGACAGGCAGTGAGTTGCTGGGGACAGGCAGTGAGTTGCTGGGGACAGGCAGTGACGTTGATGGGGCAGGCAGTGAGGGTGATGGGGACAGGCAGTACGTTGATGGGGCAGGCAGTGAGGGTGATAGGGACAGGCAGTGAGTTGATGGGGACAGGCAGTGAGTTGATGGGGACAGGCAGTGAGTTGATGGGGACAGGCAGTGAGTTGATGGGGACAGGCAGTGAGGGTGATGGGGCAGGCAGTGAGGGTGATGGGGGCAGGCAGTGAGTTGATGGAGACGTAGTGAGTTGATGGGACAGGCAGTGAGTTGATGGAGACGTAGTGAGTTGATGGGACAGGCAGTGAGTTGATGGAGACAGGCAGTGAGTTGATGGAGACGTAGTGAGTTGATGGGGAGTTGATGGGGACAGGCAGTGAGTTGATGGGGACAGGCAGTGAGTTGATGGAGATAGACAGTGAGTTGATGGGGACAGGCAGTGAGGGTGATGGGGACAGGCAGTGAGGGTGATGGGACAGGCAGTGAGTTGATGGAGACAGGCAGTGAGTTGATGGAGACAGGCAGTGAGTTGATGGAGATAGGCAGTGAGTTGATGGGGAGTTGATGGAGATAGGCAGTGAGGGTGATGGGGACAGGCAGTGAGTTGATGGGGACAGGCAGTGAGGGTGATGGGGCAGGCAGTGAGTTGATGGGGACAGGCAGTGAGTTGATGGGGAGTTGATGGGGACAGGCAGTGAGTTGATGGGGCAGGCAGTGAGGGTGATGGGGCAGGCAGTGAGGGTGATGGGGGCAGGCAGTGAGGGTGATGGGGGCAGGCAGTGAGTTGATGGAGACGTAGTGAGTTGATGGAGACAGGCAGTGAGTTGATGGAGACAGGCAGTGAGTTGATGGAGACGTAGTGAGTTGATGGGGAGTTGATGGGGACAGGCAGTGAGTTGATGGGGACAGGTTGTGAGTTGATGGATATAGGCAGTGAGTTGATGGGGACAGGCAGTGAGGGTGATGGGGACAGGCAATGAGGGTGATGGGACAGGCAGTGAGTTGATGGAGACAGGCAGTGAGTTGATGGAGACAGGCAGTGAGTTGATGGAGATAGGCAGTGAGTTGATGGGGAGTTGATGGAGATAGGCAGTGAGGTTGATGGGGGCAGGCAGTGAGGTTAATGTATGGGGATCACAGGGCGGCACGGACTTGGAGGGCCGAAAAGGCCTGTTTCCGGCTGTATGTATATGATATGATATGATATTGATGGGGACAGGCAGTGAGTTGATGGAGATAGGCAGTGAGGGTGATGGGGACAGGCAGTGAGTTGATGGGGACAGGCAGTGAGGGTGATGGGGACAGGCAGTGTGTTGATGAGGCTTTTTGAGTTCCTGCGCTGTATGGAATATTGATCGCATATTAAGTGGTATAGAAATTGCTCTCAATGTTGGCACCGCACCACTTATAAATCAGCGTTTCATTTCCGAACTATAACTTCATGAGCCCATTTCTCTGGAGCGCCGGAGTTTGATGGGAAACCTGATGGAAGTATAAAAGATAATTATGAGAGGCCTAGATAGGGTAGATGGTCAAAACCTTTTCTCCCTGGGTGGAAATGTCAAAGAATAGAGGGCATACCTTTAAGGTGAGAGGGGCAAAGTTTAAAGAAGATGTGCTGGGCGATTTTTTACAGAGTGGGTGCTGTGTGCCTGGAACGTGCTGCTAGGGATGGGGGTGGAGGCAGATACAATAGTGGCTTTTAAGAGACTTTTAGATAGACACGTGGATATGCAGGGAATGGAGGGATATGGATCACGTGCAGGCAGAGTAGTTTAACTTGGCATGACGTTTGGCACAGACATTGTGGGCTTGAAGGGCCTGATCCTGGGTTGTCCTGTTCAATGTCCTGCTTCACCTGTGGCCAGTTTCAAAGGCCCACATTGGCTACATCAGCTAACTCATTAGGTTATAATGTTTGGAGGGACTGCACGGTTGGTGCAGCGGTAGAGTTGCTGCTTCACAGCACCAGAGACCCGATCTCGATCCTGACTATGGATGCTGCTGTACGGAGTTTGTAAGTTCTCCTTGTGACTGCGTGGGTTTTCTCTGGTTGCTCCTGTTTCCTCCCACACTCCAAAGACGGGCGGGTTTGTATGCTAAATGGCTTTGGTAGAGATTGTATGTTGTCCCTAGTGTATAGGATAGTGCTGGAGCACGTGGTGATCGCTGGTCGGCCCGGACTCGGTTGGCCGAAGGACCTGTTTCCACACTGTATCTCTAAAGTCTAAACTCAAGACCACAGAAATGGGAGAATAGCAAGTCATCTTCGACCCTGAGCGTTGACTGAGAAGATGGGACAGGCAGTGAAGTTGCTGAGGGTTTTTGAGTTCTTGCGCTGTAAGGATCATTGATCTCACATTAAGTGATAAAGAAGTTGCTCTCACTGTTGGCACTGCACTGCTGATAAATCAGCGTTTCATTTCTGAACACTATAACTCCATGAGACAATGATGGACCAGCTTGCAGTTTGATCTAAAGGGTATCACAACTAACTGAAATTTCACAAAGACAAGAATTTCCATCTCCTCATCAAAGATCACCCAGGTTTTCTCTGGGTGCTCCAGTTCCATTCCACATTCCAAATAATGCAGGTTTGTAGGTTAATTAGCCTCTGCAAATTGTTCCTAGCGTGTAGGATAGAACTAGTGTATCATTTTCTCCAGGTGTTCCAGTTTCCTCTCATACTCCAAAGATGTACAGGTTTGTAGGTTAATCACTGGTTAGTGTGGTCCAGCATCAACAGTTCCTTGTTATTACATTTTGAATGTCTTCGACTTGGTCTTCACTTGGGAGTGGACGTCACGGTGCACCTTTGTTTCCAGTTGGGGAACTTCTTCGGCACACACCAGAAACGTTGTCTGTCTGAACATTCCTAGTGCCTCAGGAACAGTGGTGCAGCGGTAGAGTTGCTGCCTTACAGTGCCAGAGACCCGGGTTCCATCCTGACTACGGGTGTTGTCTGTGCAGAGTTTGTACGTTCTCCCTGTGACCGTGTGGGTTTTCCCGGGGTGCTCGGGTTTCCTCCCACATTCCAAAGACATACAGGTTTGTAGGTTTATTAGCTTCTGTAAATTGGCCCGAGTGTGTAGGATGGAACCAGTTTATGGGTCGGCTGGTCAGTGTAGGCTCGGTGGGCCGAAGGGCCTGTTTCCACACTGTATCTCTAAACTAACTTTCCTCTATGAAATCCTTGTTTTTATGGTTAGCTTTTTAATAATAATTTGAATTCAATAAACCAAATTTAAACTCCTCAGATGTTGTGCTGTAATTTGAACTTGTGTTTCTGTATTATAGAGGTCTCAGTAACATAATCACAGTAATATTATAGTCATTTATTGGAATGAGAAATAAAGATTTAAAAAAAAGAGAACTCAAATGCAAACAATGGTTTTCAAGAATGACAAAACAAATTTATTGATGAGAAACTGCCCTTTGATTATATTTTTGTTGCAATCTATTGTTCATCGGAAGCATATCAACGATCAAGCATTTCATTTCAAAATTATTCTCAACATACATATGTAGAAAATAGCCATGCATAAGTAGAAATGTCCAACTGTTCAAAATTGGTTAAATCCAAACAGGTTTGCTCATACGGTTAGTGAATTAATTTTAAGCAAGAGCTGCATTAAAGCTTTCGAATAATTTCAGATATATTTAGAAAGCACTGCAAACTGGGAGAGTGGTGGGGTGACTAGACTACCTCCATCTTTGGTGGAAGGACTCACGGTAATGAAATGGCAAAAGGCAGAAAGCCGGCAGAACTCAGCGCTCATAAACAAGGTTTTGGCTCGTTTGCAAATGTACCACAGGATGGTTTAGAAACATTCAGACTGCCAGCGGAGATTCGGCTGGGAAATCAAACCATTTTTCCTGCAAACACAGCACCAGTCCATCAGTCAGTCCCCAGGTTAAATACAATGCGAATGTGCAAATTAAATGAGCAAAATGTAAAGCGCTGGAGTAGCTCAGCTAAAGAAGGGTCTTCTTTAAAGAACAACCTCCAAAATGTCACTTGACTTGCTGAGTTACTCCAGCACTTTGTGCTTTGCTCAAGACTCCAGCATCTGCAGTTCCTTGTGTCTGCAAATTATATGAATCCACTTGCAAACTACAATTGTTGAAGGGTCCCGACCAGAAATGTTAACTATCCATGTTCTCCAGAGATGCTGCCTGACCCAGTGAGTTACTCCAGCACTTTGTGTCCTTTTTTTGTAAACCTCAATCTGCAGTTCCTTGTCTCTGCAAAATGTACTTGCTGTTCAACAGCCTCTTCAACTGGGTGGGGGTGGAGGTGGAGGGGGTGCAAGAAAGGAGTGAGAAAATCCTGGGACTCTCAGTACATCTTCTTATTAACAAATCTCCCTCATGCAGCCGGGTAAACAGGAAGGCGACAGAAAGAAATGCGAAGAGCCCAGTCCCAACCAGATTGATCCCTGGGATGGCGGGACTTACATATGAGGAAAGACTAGATAGACTGGGCTTGTACTCGCTGGAATTTAGAAGACTGAGGGGGGATCTTATAGAAACATATAAAATTCTTAAGGGGTTGGAGAGGCTAGATGCGGGAAGATTGTTCCCGATGTTGGGGGAGTCCAGAACCAGGGGTCACAGCTTAAGGATAAGGGGGAAGTCTTTTAGGACCGAGATGAGAAAAAAATTCTTCACACAGAGAGTGGTGAGTCTGTGGAATTCTCTGCCACAGAAGGTAGTTGAGGCCAGTTAATTGGCTATATTTAAGAGGGAGTTAGATGTGGCCCTTTTTGCTAAAGGGATCAGGGGGTATGGAGAGAAGGCAGGTACAGGCTACTGAGCTGAATGATCAGCCATGATCATATTGAATGGCGGTGCAGGCTCGAAGGGCCGAATGGCCTACTCCTGCACCTATTTTCTATGTTTCTATGTTTCTAACTCTGACCTCTCTCGATAAGTGCTTTTACAAAAAAAAACTGAAACAGTAGTTGATCCGTATAAACCATTTAGTTTAGTCCTTATTTAGTTTAGTTTACAGATACAGTGTGAAAACAGGCTATTTGGCCTACCGAGTCCACACCGATCACGTACACTGACGCTATCCTACACACTAAGGACAATTTACAATCTCTACTGAAACCAATTAACCTACAAGCCTATACATCTTGGGAGTGTGGAAAGAAACCGAAGTACCCGGAGAAAATCCAGGTGATCATAGGGAAATCCAAACTCCATACAGACAGCACCTGTAGTCAGGATCGAACCTGGGTCTCTGGCGCTTTAAGGCAGTAACTCTATCTCTGCGCCACCGTGCTGCCCCTTCTCAAATAACAAAAGCTTCTAACTATAGTGATCTCTGTTCTCTACTGACATTCATGTCAATCGTTCCCTGCTGGCGCCCTCTGGCTTACAGAGAGGGTGTAACATCTCTGGTGCAAGTGCACAGATGCAACAGTGTGCACTCGCGCACCAGACTCCAGACAACCTTTAATGAAGCATGATTTGACTATTTCCTTTGCTTATAATTACCTCCAAATGCTCTGTCTGCCCGTGAAATTCTTCAGGATGTGATTTAATACACGTTGGCACTTGAGTGACACAGTACACGATTTATGAGAAGGACACAAAGTGCTGGAGTAACTCAGTAGGTCAGGGAGCATCTCTGGAGGACATGGATAGGTGACGTTTCAGGTCGGGACCCTTCTTCAGTCCCAACCTGAAACATCATCTATCCATGTTCTAAAGATGCTGCCTGACCCGCTGAGTTACTCTAGCATTTTGTGTCCTTGCGTGTATTAACCAGCATCTGCTGTTTCTTGTTTCTACATGATTTATGAGATTTTGCAAGCACTGACACCAAAATCTTATGTTTGATCCTTCCTCCTCCCTCTCTCTCTCTCTCTCTCTCTCTCTCTCTCTCTCTCTCTCTCTCTCTCTCTCTCTCTCTCTCTCTCTCTCTCTCTCTCTCTCTCTCTCTCTGTCTCCCTTTCCACCCACGCCCACCTTACACACATATCCATCTCAAAAGTACAAGTCAACTCAAAGATTCTAGGCAGTCTTACCAATGTAACCAAGCTTAAGTTTCAAACTCAGCCTTTTGTGTCCTTAGATAGACACAAAAAGTCGAGACCATTCTTCGAAACGTCACCTATCCCTGCTCTCCAGAGATGCTGTCTGACCCGCTGAGTTACTCCAGCTTTTATCCAGTGTCTATCTTCGGTTTAAACCAGCATCTGCAGTTCTGTTTTGTTATCCTATTCCCTAATAAACAATAATTGAACAATCTAATCCAGTAGCTAAATCCATCCAACATAAATGATGGGGGCGCTGCAGAGATCGAAGGGAGGACCCGGCAGGGGGGCTGGCTGCCTGCTGGCACATGCGGCAGTAGGCAGAAGATAAGAATGATCGATGAACTTTTGTAACATTGCCGGCGTCAGAAACGTAGCGACTCTTGTGTACTGCCTAGGTGAGGTTTGCTGTATGATTTTACCGGGTTGTATGCAAAACAAAGCATTTCACTGTACCTCGCTCGGTACATGTGACAATAAAGTAGCATTGACTCAGAGAAGGGTCTCGACCCGAAACGTCACCCATTCCTTTTCTCCAGAGATGCTGCCTGTCCTGCTGAGTCACTCCAGCTTTTTGTGTCTATCTTTGACTCATTGACATTGAGATGGGATAAAATAATCATTCAGGAGTATATTGTGTGGCTGTGCTATCCTTATGGCTGAGAAAGTAGATTAAGGAAAATACCATCCCTGTTTTTTTCAAAATCTTTGCAAAACATTCAATGTATTTAAAGAATATTTAATGCAGAGGTTTTGTTTAAAAGCAACGATAGTCTAAGATACCATCACAACACAAAGTGCTCAGTGGGTCAGGCAGCATCTGTGAAGGGAATGGACAGGGTTTGTTAGGCAGATGGGGGAAGTAAATGAGTGAGGTCCCCCCTACTATAATCAGTCACTTCCTCCACCCGTCTGCCTATCAACCCCTCCTCACCTGTATCCACCTATCACTTGCCAATCTTTGCCCCGCACGCACCTCTCTTCTCCAGCTTTCTCCCGTCTACTGCAATCAGTCTGAAGAAATGTCACCTATCCATGTTCCTCAGGGATGCTGCCTGACCCGTTGAGTTCCTCCTGCACTTTGTGTTTTGCTCAAGATTCCAGCACCTGCAGTTCCGTGTGTCTCCGTGTGATGCCAACAAGCTGGATTTGAACTAAAACAATGATGCCATACCACATTACTGGAACTGAGTTTGCATTCTTCAAACAAAACGTACAGCTGCATAAACTACTGGTTATTGGCAAGATAAAGAACGCAGAACAGTACAGCTTAGGAACAGGCCCTCTGGCACACAATATCAGAGCTGAACATGGTACCAAGATCAACTCTTATCTGCCTGTGCATAATCTAGAACCTGCCAATCTCCGCCTTAAAAATATCCGTTGACTTGGCCCGGAGTAAACTCACGCGGTCACAGAGAGAACGTACAAACTCCGTAGAGACAGCATCCAAGGTCAGGATGGAACCTGGGTCTCTGGCACTGTGAAGCAGCAGTTCTAACAGCTGCGCCACTTTGCCACCCATAAGCCCTTCAGAAGCAAGTCAGAATGCAAAATCTCTGAAGCCTTATGTTTTAAATATATAAAGATATGGAAACTTTAGAGAGATAAATCAATGTCAGAATTGGCCTGCCTTTTTTTTGTTCTATTTCTAGGTCAAATTATATTCAAGGTTGGAACTAACATTTCTTATGGAAATAAACTTAATTAAGTTAAGAAATGTAAATGTGGAGATATTATTTAAAAAAGCAAATGAAATAGTTTCAGTTATGAATCTACAAAAGCAGGTAAGTTAGGCCGAAGGGCCTGTTTCCACGCTGTTTGTCTCTATGACCACAATAGGCATTTAGTGCGATTTTCCATCTACACAGATGTTAATTGTCAATCAGAAGTATAGTATGATCATGCAACCTAAATTACTACATCATTGGGGTAATGGTCATTCGAGCAAGCAGGGAATGAGTTTTTTGAGTGCTGTGCCTTTTAAGAAACCTTGCTCCTTTAAAAATGCTGTTCTACAACAAGTCCATAAAAGATTCCCAATAAAAGATTCCAGGTAAGTGTATTCCAATGTCTTTCCGAAATGCGACCACACCACTAGATATTTTTAGCAAAGGATCTAAGTTGAGTCCCAAACCAAAAGATATTCAAACACCTTATTATAGCAATACTTTTTCCCCCCCTTCAAACCCAATAACTAATCATGGGTTGGCTGTCTTATACTAGAAGAAAAATAAAACAAATTATTTGTTTGTCTTCAACTCTTCCAAATGTTCTCTTTACTCCACCGCTTCATGGCGGCTCGTCGAGTTTAGATGTTCACTGTGTGAGCATGTTTCTTGCACAATAACTTGTCCTTTTTCGAGAAGAAGGTTTGACCTTCTAAATTTGCACAGCAGACCTGGAACACACAAAAAAAGTGTTGTCTCTAGGGTGGGAACAATGACTGATATTTAGAATGAAAAAGCAAAAATATCTGGAAAACATGTCAGGGTGGCTGCAGCCTCACAGCGCCAAAGTCCCGGGTTCGATCCTGACTACGGGTACTCTCTGTACGGAGTTAGTGTGTTCTCCCCGTGACCATGCGGGTTTTCTGCAGGTGCTCTGGTTTTCTCCCACACTCCAAAGGCGTTCTGGTTATACGTTAATGGGTTTTGGTAGAAATCGTAAATTATCCCCAGGGTGTCGGATAGTGTTAGGGTGCGGGGATTGCTGGTCGGCCGGCGCACACTGTATCTGTGAACTAAACTAAACTAAAAAGAGTCTTGCATTTGTAAAAACAAGGAATTACAGATGCTGGTTTACACAAAAGGACACAAAGTGCTGCAGTAACTCAGCGGGTCAGGCAGCATCTCTGGAGAACATGGATATTTGATGTTTCGGGTCGGGACCCATCAACACAAAGATTGTGGAGATAGGAGAAGCAGGTCAAAGCCTGGCAGGTAATGAATGGGTGGATGGATATAGGTCGGGAGGGGGGGGGGGGGGGGGGGGGGGGGAGGGCGGGGGGCTGTGTTTGATAGGCAGATGGTTGGAAAAAAGGCCAAAGATTAAAAGGGAAGGTGTGAGACAGACTAATTGAAGAGTTGCAAATTGTGAAGCCAGTGGAAGGAACGTGGGAAAAGGGGGGAGGGGAGAAATAGGTGAGAGTCCAGGTGGGGCACAGCTGAGGGAATGGATGTCGGGGTGTGGGGGAGAAATAGGTGAGAGACCAGGTGGGGCACAGGTGAGAGAATGGATGTCGGGTGTGGGGGAGAAATAGGTGAGAGTCCAGGTGGGGCACAGCTGAGGGAATGGATGTAGGGGTGAGGGGGAGAAAGGAAAGTGGGAGGGGGGTTGTTAGCGGTTACCCTAAAATTGGAGAATGTAATGTTCATGCCGTTGGGTTGTAAGCTGCCCAAGTCTTGAATTTGTTGAGATAGAAGGATGAGAGGGGATGTTATTGAAACATATAAGATTATTAAGGGGTTGGACACGTTAGAGGCAGGAAACATGTTCCCAATGTTGGGGGAGTCCTGAACCAGGGTCCACAGTTTAAGAATAAGGGATATGCCATTTAGAACGGAGATGAGGAAAAACGTTTTCAGTCAGAGAGGTGTAAATCTGTGGAATTTTCTGCCTCAGAAGGCAGTGGAGGCCAATTCTCTGGATTGCTTTCAGGAGAGAGCTAGATAGAGCTCTTAAGGATGGCGGAGTCAGGGGGTATGGGGAGGGGAGAAGGCAGGAACGGGGACTGATTGTGAATGATCAGCCAATGAACACATTGAATGGTGGTGCTGGCTCGAGGGGCCGAATGGCCTACTCTTGCACCTATTGTCCAATGTTCACTGTCTCTTGTGACCTCAGTGTATCCTGATCTGTTTCACAGTGAATCAGGCACTAAAGCTCAGACATTGCTGCCAGTGGGAAGCTAATTTATGCTCAGTAAGGCCGTACAGACATACTGAGTCTCAATCCGATGTGCAGGAAGGAACCGCAGATGCTGGTTTACACCGAAGATAGATACAAAGCGCTGGAGTAACTCAGCGGGTCAGGCAGCATCTCCGGAGAAAAAGAATAGGTAATGCTTTGGGTCGAGACCCTTCTTCAGACTGAGAGTCAGGGGAGATGGAAACGGGAGGCTTTTTCATATCTGTCACGGGTCTCCGGCGCTGTGAGGCAGCAGCTCTACCAGCTGCACCGCTGTATCGCCCCTGCACAGGTGGGATGCACAGGAAGACGCGAGGTTATCTGGAGGGGCGACAGGGCTCATGCAGTGCGTTTCACTTACAGTGCAGACAAAGCAGGTGTCATGCCAGGTTTGGCCCAAGGCTTGCAGGAACTTGTCTCCAGCCTCGATGGGGAAGTCGCAGCCTTGGCAACTAGTGCCAAATAAATTATAGTAATCTGTGGAAAGAAAGGTAGCTGGAGTAGTGTCACATTGGGACTATGCGCATTGCCTTATGGCGTCAGGCAAACAGACAGAGCATACTGTGCCTCACTTAATGCTGAGCATGTCGTGGAACATAGAACAGTACCGTACAGGAACAGGCCCTTCGGCCCACAACGTCTGTGTCGAGTGTTGGCAATCAGATTAAAACTCCAAATAAAGGAGTTAGTCATAGCGTGAAAACAGGCCATCTGGCCCAACCTGCCGACCAACATGCCCTATCTACACTGGTCCCACCTGCCTGCATTTGGCCCAAATCGCACTAAACTAGTCCTATCCATGTGCCTGTCTAAATGCTTGTTAAACGTTGCGATAGGACCTGCCTCAACTACCTCCTCCGGCAGCTCATTCCATACACCCACCATCCTTCGTGTAAAAACCCTCCTATTCCCATTAAATCTTTCCTCCCTTACCGTAAACCTATGTCCTCTGGTTCTCGATTCCCCTACCCTGGGAAAAAGACTGTGCGTTTACCCGATCTATTCATGATTTTGTACACCTCTGTAAGATCACCCGTCATCCTCTTGCACTCCAAGCAATAGAGTCCTAGCCTGCTCAACCTTTCCCCATTGCTCAGGCCCTCGAGTCCTGGCAACATCCTGGTAAACCTCCTATTATCAGACTTTATCTTGCACTAAACATTAGCCGGGGCATCGAATATAAAAGTAGGGGGGTAATGATGGAATTGTACAGAACACTGGTGAGGCCACAGCTGGAGTATTGTGTACAGTTCTGGTCACCACATTATAGAAAGGATGTGATAGCTTTGGAGAGGGTGCAGAGGAGATTCACCAGGATGCTGCCAGGGATGAAGGGCCTCGGCTATGAGGAGAGACTGAGCATACTGGGGTTGTTTTCCCTGGAGCAGAGAAGGCTGAGAGGGGACATGATCGAGGTGTACAAGATCATGAGGGGCATAGATAAGGTAGATGGCGGGGAACTTCTTCCACTGGTGGAAGGTTCAACAACGAGGGGACATAGATACAGGGTAAGGGGAGGGAGGTTTCGGGGGGATGTGAGAAAGAACTTTTTCACCCAGAGGGTGGTTGGAGTCTGGAACTCACTGCCTGGGGTGGTGGTGGAGGCGGGAACACTCACAACGTTTAAGAGGCATTTGGATGGGCACTTGAAATGCTACAACATCCAGGACTACGGTCCAAATGCGGGAAAATGGGATTAAAATTAGACTGTGTTTGGTAACGAGCGGCGCGGACACGTTGGGCCGAAGGGCCTCTTTCTGTGCTGTAGGACTCTATGACTCTATAAACGTTATTCCCTTTATCCTGTATCTTTACACTGTGGACGGCTCGATTGTAATCATGTGTAGTCTTTCCGCTGATTGGATGGCACGCAACAAAAGCTTTGCCCTGTCCCGGGGTGTACGTGACAATAAACTAAACTGACAACCAAACAAAATAATACAGAGCAGATCAAACACGAGACCTCTGATGGGGAGTCCGGAGTTCATATCTCACCTGGTAGCTCAGGGAACATAAAATTGAGGAATTAAATAAATACATAGAAAGGTACAGCAGGGGGCGGCACAATGGCACAGCAGGTAGAGTTGCTGCCTTACTGTGCCAGACACCTGGGTTCGATCATGACTACGGGTGCTTTGTGTGTATGGACTTTGCACCTTTTCCCTGTGACCACGTGGGCTTCCTCTGGGTGCTCCGGTTTCCTCCTACGTCCCAAAGATGTGTAGGTTTGTGGCTTCTGTAAATTGTCCGTAGCATGTAGGGTAGAATTAGTGGACGGGTGATCGCTTGTTGGCGTGGACTCGGTGGGCAGATGGGCCTGTTACCACACTGTATTTCTACACTAAACTTAGGAACAGGCCCTTCAGCCCACAATGTTGGTGCCAAACCTGATGCTAAGTTAAACTGATCTCCTCTGCAGGCACGTGATTGATGTTGGGTCTCTGGTGCTGTGAGGCAGCGTCTCTACCAGCTGTGCCACCGTGCCGCTCAACTCAATCCGGAATGATGCACTGATAGAGCTGCATGGCCATCACTGGCGGTGCAGTCCCTCAGCAGGGAACGTGAAGGAAGGTTTTTGGCTGTGTGAATCAACCTTCTCGTGAGGTACGATGGAGATCTGAGCGTTACCTTTCTCGCAGTAAGGGTCCCCATCCTCCATGTGGAAGACATTGTTACGAATGGGTTGCATGCAAGCCACACACACAAAGCAGTTAACGTGCCAAGTCTGCTTCAGGGCATTGATGATTTCCTGCAGAGGGGGGACGGGGAGAAACAAGAGTTAGGACAAACAATCACGTCCGCTGCCGCTCACCGTGAGAGGGGGAAGGGGGCTTGGCAATGGCTCAGCTCAAAGCCAGTGCTCCAATCATGAAGAGACGTGCTCAGCTGCGATTGAAAACATGCCGCATGCCACAATAGGGTTTCATCAAATGCTCTGGGTGTATCACACCACAGTAAAATTGCCCAAAGACACACGTTTTTGGAACAACTTGCTTTTTGCTCGTAAATTTTAAACTTTAGAAATACAGTGTGGAAACAGGCCCTTCGGCCCACCGAGTCCGCGCCGGCCAGCAATCACCCCGTACACTAACATACACACACTAAGGACAACTTACACCAAACATAGACACAAAATGCTGGAGTAACTCTCAAGGTCAGGCAGCATCGCTGGAGAAAAGGATTAAGTGACGTTTTGGGTCGGAACCCTTTTTCAGAATGTTTTGTTCCGACCTGAAATGTCACCTATTCCTTTTCTCCAGAGATGCTGCCTGACCCGCTCAGTTACTCCAGCATTTTGTATTTTTAAAAACTGCATCAGCAGTTCCTTCCTAAACCTCAGGGACAATTTACTATATTTTTTGTACTGAGACCAAATTAACACACAAACCCACGTCTGTGGAATGTGGGGGGAAACCAGAGCACCCAGCGCCAATGTGCCACCCTAGTTGTCAAACCAGGTCGTGATGCAACCAGTCTAACGTACACAGGTAGAGAGAGGGTCAAGCAAGTATTTGTTGAGATACCAAATCTCCCCAATATGAGAAGGAAGTTGAGGCATTGGTGGACTTTCTTTGATGACTGAATGTACTAGGCCAGGACACTCTTAGTGAGTCTCTGAAAAATGAATGCCTCTTAGTTGGCACAATGGCGTAGCTGCTTTAAGTTGCTGCCTCACAGCGCAAGAGAACCCGGGTTAGATCTTGACTACAGCTGCTGTCTGCACCGTTTGTACGTTCCCCCTGTGACCATGTGGGGTTTGTCCGGATGCTCCAGTTTCCGCCCACATTCCAAAGGCGTACAGCTCTGTAGGTTAATTGGCTTTGTTAAATTGTCCCTAGTGTATAGGACAGAACTAGTCTACGTGTGATCACTGTCCGCCTTAACCAACCTGATAAATGCAGGCTCGGCGATCATTTCGCTCAACACCTTCACTCAGTCCGCCTTAACCAACCTGATCTCCCGGTGGCTGAGCACTTCAACTCCCCCTCCCACTCCCAGTCTGACCTTTCTGTCATGGGCCTCCTCCAGTGTCATAGTGAGGCCCACCGCAAATTGGAGGAACAGTACCTCATATTTCGCTTGGGCAGCTTACAGCGCAGCGGTATGAACATTGACTTCTCCAACTTTAGATAGCTCCTCTGTCCCTCTCTTCCCCTCCCCTTCCCAGATCTCCCTCTATCTTCCTGTCTCCACCTATATCCTTTCTTTGTCCCGCCCCCCCTGACATCTGTCTGAAGAAGGGTCTCTACCCGAAACGTCACCCATTCCTTTTCTCCAGAGAGAGATGCTGCCTGACCTGCTGAGTTACTCCAGCATTTTGTGAAACCTACATGTGATCACTGGTCGCCATGTACTCGGTGGGCCGAAGGTCTTGTTTCCACGCTGAGTCTCTAAACTAAACTAAGCCTAAATGGCGTGTGTTTGCTCTGCCCATTCCATGCAATATAATACACACAGCGGGGATACAATCTCACATACTTTAAAGATTTACATAAACACAATGGGCCAAGGATTAAGATAACTTAAATAGCACAACTGCAACGGGCAGGCTTCCATCAGGAAATGATTGCCCCTTTAACCCAGAGTTTCACCACATACCGCCCCGATAACTCAGTTTATCCTTCGTATAATAACTTGGAGCCTGTTTGACAAGTTCATGCAAAAGTTGGTTAATATTTTTAAACATTTGAAGATGCCTGAATTAATTCCAAGCTATTTATAAGTGTGGGTATGCCTTATCCCTCGGTGACCTTCTCTCTGCATAAATCTACATCCCCACACTGTTCCTGTTTCCCTGCACTCTCCCATGTTGCTCCACCATTCACACCTATGCCTTCAGCTGAGTCTGCAGATGCTATAAGCTGGAACAAAACGCAAACTTCGAGGGGAACTCAGTGGGCCAGGCAGCAAAGGGGCGGCACTGTGGCACAGCGGTGGAGGCACGCTCTTACAGTGCCAGAGACCTGGGTTCAATCCTGACTACAATAGACAATAGGTGCAGGAGTAGGCCATTCGAGCCAGCACCGCCATTCAATTTGATCATGGCTGATCATTCACAATCAGTACCCCGTTCCTGCCTTCTCCCCATACCCCCTGACTCCGCTATCCTTAAGAGCTCTACCAAGCTCTCTCTTGAATGCATTCAGAGAATTGGCCTCCACTGCCTTCTGAGGCAGAGAATTCCACAGATTTACAACTCTCTGACTGAAAAAGCGTTTCCTCATGCAGACTACGGAGTCTGCATGGAGTTTATACGTTCTCCCTGTAACTGCGTGGGATTTTTTTCCGGGTGCTCGGGTTTTCTTCCACGCTCCAAAGGCGAGCAGGAAATCATAGTTTGTCCTTTGTCCTTTTTGTTTGTGTGTTGGTGGTGGGGTGTTTTGTTTTGGTTGTGTGTGTGGGGGTGGGGGGGGGGGTGGGGGGTGGTGAGGGGGGGTGGTGAGGGGGGGTGGGTATGTGGGTGGGGGGGAATCTTTCTTTTTTTTTTAGGTCTCTTCCGCGGGGCCTTCCATCACCCGGCGCGGCTCGGCCGCGGGACTGAACAGCGCCCGGTGCGGCGCGGCCGCGGGGCCTTCCATCGCCCGGTGCGGCACGGCCGCGGGACACCATTCTGCTTTAGTTAAACATTTTGTTCAAGATGGCCGCGCCGTTGTGTTTGGCTGCCTGCCACTGTATGTTTCTTTTTTTTCCTAATCAGATGTGCAGCACTTTGGTCAACGTGGGTTGTTTTTAAATGTGCTATACAAATAAAATTGACTTGACTTGACCACTTTAGAGCACTAACTAATCTCTTTGTTTGTATTAAGGACTTCAACTGTTTGTGCATCATTATTGGGCTTATTCATATGTGGATTTTTTGTTTATTAAATGTTATCTATGTGTATTAGTTTGTTTATTACATGCTATCTGCAACGTGAGTTTAGAGAGTTAGGAAGAAGGCTGAAAAGCAGGACTTCTAGGGTGGTTATCTCTGGTTTGCTTCCTGTACCTCGTGCTGGTGAGGGCAGGAACAGGGAGATAGGGGATCTGAATGTGTGGCTGAGGAACTGGTGCAGGGGGCAGGGACTTTGATTTATAGACCACAGGGATCTCTTGACCTGTACAAAAGGGACAGGTTACACCTTAACTGGAAGGGGACCAACATTCTGGCTGGCAGGTTTTCTCGTGCTACACGGGTGGGTTTAAACTAAAAAGCGGGGGGGGGGAGGGGTTGACAAATTGAAAGTATAAAGATGGAGTTAAAGGGGAAGAGAGTACAGGAAAAGTTACGATGACACCCGAATTAATGGGACGGAAAGTTCAAGAAGGGATAAGAGAGTAAGGTCAGGTGAAATAGGAACCGTTGTGAGAGGGGAGGTGAATACCGAAGTTAAAGTGTTAGATATGAATGCGCGAACTATAAGAAATAAAGTGGATGAGCTTGAGGCTCAGTTAGATATTGGCAAGTATGATGTTGTGGGAATTACAGGGACATGGCTACAAGAGGACCAGGGCTGGGAGCTGAATATTCAGGGATATACGACCTACCGAAAAGGCAGACAGGTGGGCAGAGGGGGTGGGGTAGCTCTGTTGGTAAGGAATGAAATTCAGTCCCTTGCGAGGGGTGACATAGAATCAGAAGATGTAGAGTCACTGTGGATAGAAATGATAAATTGTCAGGGTAAAAAGACCCTAATGGGAATTATCTAAAGGCCTCCAAACAGTAGCCTGGATATAGGGTGCAAGTTGCATCAGGAGTTAAAATTGGCATGTAACAAAGGTAATGCTACGGTGGTTATGGGAGATTTCAACATGCAGGTAGACTGGGAAAATCAGGTTGATATTGGGCCCCATGAAAGGGGGTTGTAGAGTGCCTCCGAGATGGATTCTTAGAGCAGCTTGTACTGGAGCCTTCCAGGGAGAAGGCAATTCTGGATTTAGTGTTGTGTAATGAACCGGATTTGATAAGGGAACTCAAGGTTGAGGAACCATTAGGAGGTAGTGACCATAATTTGATGTTTTAATCTGCAATTTGAGAGGGAGAAGGTAAAATCGGTAGTGTCAGTATTGCAGTTGAACAAAGGGGACTATGGAGGCACGAGGGAGGAGCTGGCCAAAGTTGACTGGAAAGGGCCCCTAGCAGGAATGACGGTGGAACAGCATGGCAGGTATTTCTGGGAATAATCCAGAGGATGCAGAATCATTTCATTCCAAAGAGGAAGAAAGATTCTACGGGGAGTAAGAGGTGACCGTGGCTGACAAGAGAAGTCAAGGACAGTATAAAAATAAATAAGAAGACGTATAACATAGCAAAGATGAGCGGGAAGCCAGAGGATTGGGAAAACTTTTAAAGATCAACAGAAGATAACTAAAAAGGCAATACAGGGAGAAAAGATGAAGTACGAAGGTAAGCAAACCAAGAATATAAAGGAGGATAGTAAAAGCTTCTTTAGGTAAGTGAAGAGGAAAAAAATAGTTAAGACAAATGTGGGTCCCTTGAAGACAGAAACAAGTGAATTTATTATGGGGAACAAGGAAATGGAGATGAGTTGAATATGTAGTTTGGTTCTGTCTTCACTAAGGAAGACACAAACAATCTCCCAGATGTACTAGGGGACAGATGACCTAGGGTGACAGAGGAACTGAAGGAAATTCACATAAGTCAGGAAATGGTGTTGAGTAGACTGATGGGATTGAAGGCTGATAAATCCCCAGGGCCTGATGGTCTGCATTCCAGAGTACTTAAGGAAGTGGCTCTAGAAATCGTGGATGCATTGGTGATCATTTTCCAATGTTCTACAGATTCTGGATTAGTTCCTGTAGATTGGAGGGTAGCTAATGTTATCCCACTTTTTAAGAAAGGAGGGAGATAGAAAGCAGGGAATTATAGACCAGTTAGTCTGACATCAGTGGTGGGGAAGATGCTGGAGTCGATTATTAAAGATGTAATAGCAGTAACAGGGTAGATGGATGGATGGATGGATATGAAGGGGAAATCATGCTTGACTAATCTTCTGGAATGTTTTGAGGATGTAACAAATAAAATGGACAAGGGAGAGCCAGTGGATGTAGCCTTTGATAAGGTCCCACACAGATTAGTGGGCCAAATTAGAGCATATGATATTGGGGGTAGGGTATTGACATGGATAGAAAATTGGTTGGCAGACAGGAAACAAAGAGTGGGGATAAACGGGTCCCTTTCAGAATGCAGGCAGTGACTAGTGGGGTGCCGCAAGGCTCAGTGCTGGGACCGCAGCTATTTACAATATATATTAATGACTTAAATGAAGGAATTAAAAGTAACATTTGCAAATTTGCAAATGACACAAAGCTGGGTGGCAGTGTGAACTGTGAAGAGGATGCTATGAGGATGCAGGGTGACTTGGACAGGTTGGGTGAATGGGCAGGTGCATGGCAGATGCAGTATAATGCGGATAAATGTGAGCTTTGGTGACAGGAACAGGAAGGCAGATTATTATCTGAATGGTGTTAGGTTAGGAAAAGAGGAAGTACAACGAGATCTGGGTATCCTAGTACATCAGGCACTGAAAGTAAGCATGCAGGTACAGCAGGCAGTGAAGAAAGCTAATGGCATGTTGGCCTCCATAACGTGAGGAATTGCGTATAGGAGCAAAGGGGTCCTTCTGCAGTTGTACAGGGCCCTGGTGAGACCACACCTGGAATATTGTGTGCTGTTTTTGTCTCCTAATTTAAGGAAGGACATTCTTGCTATTGAAGGAGTGTAGCGTTGGTTCTCGAGGTTAATTCCCGGGATGGCGGGACTGTCATATGATGATAGAATGGAGCGACTGGGCTTGTATTCACTGGAATTTAGAAGGATGAGAGGGGATCTTATAGAAACATATAAAATTATTAAGGGATAGTCATTGACACGCTAGATGCAGGAAACATGTACCCGATGTTGGGGGAGTCCAGAACCAGGGGCCACGGTTTACGAAAAAGGGGTAGGCCATTTAGAACTGCGATGACAACAAAACTTTTTCACCCAGAGAGTTGTGGATTTGTGGAATTTGCTGCCTCAGAAGGCAGTGGAGGCCGATTCACTGGATGCATTCAAAAGAGATAGAGCTCTTAGGGCTAGTGGAATCAAGGGGTAAGGGGAGAAGGCAGGAACGGGGTACTGATTGTGGATGATCAGCCATGATCACATTGAATGGCGGTGGTGGCTCGAAAGACCGAATGGCCTCCTCCTTCCCCTATTGTCTATGTAGCTATGTATCTATGTGAGTATTACGTTTACAGGCCTGTTAAGCTGCTACATACAAGTTTCATTGGTTCCATTGTTAGCAGCTTGTCTGTAGAACATGGATCGGGACCCATCTTCAGACTCCGCCTTCTCTCCCATCTACAGCAATTAGTCTGACCCACAATGTCACCTGTCCATGTTTACCAGAGATGCCCCTGACCCGCTGAGTTACTCCAGCACTTTGTGTCTTTTGCTGGAATCAGTTTAGTTTATTTAGTTTAGTTTATTGCTATCACTTGTACCGAGGTACAGTGAAAAGCTTTTTGTTGCGTGCTAACCAGTCAGCGAAAAGACTACATGATCACAATCACACCGCCATTAGTGTACAAATACAGGATAAAGGGAATAACGTTCAGTGCAAGATAAAGTCCAGTAAAGTCCGATTAAAGTTCGAAGGTCTCTAATGAGGGACCTTCATGGACGGGAGGTCTGGACCGCTCTCACGTTGGTGAGATGCCCCTCTTTTGTTCTTTCTCGACCAGGCTGGTTGACTTAAGGCATGTTCCCGAATTTAAAGACTCCTTTTTATTGTTGAATTTGGTGTAACGTCTGAAGTTTAGGTTTTAGACTTATTACTGTCAAGTATACCAAGGATGATTGTTTTGGCTGCGATCCAAACAGATCAGATATACCAAACATACATACATATAATCAAGTTACACTGAGGTACGATAAATTAGTTTAGTTTAGTTTAGAGATACAGCGTAAAAACAAGCCCTTTGGCCCACAGAGTCCGTGCTGACCAGTGATTACCCATGTACTGGTTCTATCCTACACACTAGGGATGATTTACAGAAGCCAATTAACCTACAAACCTGCACATCTTTGGGAGGTGGGAGGAAACCGGAGCGCCCAGAGAAAACCCACGTGGTCACAGGGAGAACGTATGGACATAGAAACCCGGGTCTCCGATGCTGTGAGGCATTAACTCTACTGCTATGCCACTGTGCCGATACAGTGACGAGGAAGATACAGAGTCCAGAATATAGCTCTCAGCATTGTAACGCATCAGTTCTATTGACAAAGTACTGTGTTTACAATGGGGTAGAGGTGAATTTGACAGTACCCTAGTTTGTGGAAGGGCCGATCTGAAGCCAGATAATGGAGGGGAGAGAAGCTGTTCCTGAGTCTGGTGGTTCATAAGTGCTCATAGGTTCTTGGAACAGAATTAGGCCATTCAGCCCATCAAGTCTACTCCGCCACTCAATCATGGCTGATTTATCTTTCCCTCTTCACCCCATTCTCCTGCTCATTACTCATCCCCAGAGTGGTGACTTACCCCCAGGATCTTCCTTTGACACCGGCCACATTCGGGGGCAAAGAACTGCTCATAACACTTCTCACAGTAGACTGCTCCATTCTCTTCCACAAAGCCAATGTCAGCCAGCGAGAGGTTGCAGTAGGCACAGGTAAACTCCTCAGGATGCCAGGAGCGGCCCATGGCCACCAGAAACGGGCCTCTGTCAGGGCAAACAGGAAGTAAACGTTAAAACAGACACACAGAGTGTTGGGGCACGTTCATAAGCCTCAGGAGCAGAATTAGACCATTTGGCCCATCGAGACATCTCTGCCATTTAATCATGGCTAGTCTATCTTTTCCTCTCTACCCCATTCTCCGGCCTTCTCCCCATAACCTTTGACGCTCTTACTAATCAAGAGCCTGGCAATCTGCACCTTAAAATAACCTAATTTAAGTTAGAGGCAGGAAACATGTTCCCAATGTTGGGGGAGTCCAGAACCAGGGGCCACAGTTTAAGAATAAGGGGTAGGCCATTTAGAACTGAGATGAGGAAAAACCTTTTCAGTCAGAGAGTTGTGAATCTGTGGAATTCTCTGTCTCAGAGGGCAGTGGAGGCCAATTCTCTGAATGCATTCAAGAGAGAGCTGGATAGAACTCTTAAGGATAGCGGAGTCAGGGGGTATGGGGAGAAGGCAGGAACGGGGTACTGATTGAGAATGATCAGCCATGATCACATTGAATGGCGGTGCTGGCTCGAAGGGCCGAATGGCCTCCTCCTGCACCTATTGTCTAATGCCTCCTGAGTTAATGAATTCCAGTTTCACCTCCCTCTGACATCTTGGGTTAGGACCTTCTTCAGACTGACCCAAAACGTCACCGATCCATGTTCTCCAATAATGCTGCATGATCTGCTGAGTTACTCCTGCACTTCCTCATCCTCATCTATATTCTCACCCCGGTCACTCCCTCTTCTCTTCTCCCCTCTCCCGCCAGGCAACAGGTACAGGAGTGTGAAAACGCATACCTCCAGATTCAGGGACAGTTTCTTCCCCACTGTTATCAGGCAACTGAACCATCCTATCAACAACTAGAGAGAGGTTTGACCAACCATCAACATCATTGTCGACCCTCGGACGATCTTTATTTGGACTTTACTGTACTTTATCTTGCACTACACTTTATCCTGTATCTGTGCACTGTGGACGGCTAGATTGTATAACCTTTTCGCTGACTGGTTAGCACGCAACAAAAAGCTTTTCACTGGACCTTGGTACACGTGACACTAATAAACTAAACTAACTAATCCTGGGTTCCTCATATAGACATTCACATGTGGCCACTCAAGTTGTTCTGCTGTCCCATTAAATGACAGCGAATGTAACTTTCACTTCCACATTTCTGTTCTGTCCTCCCCTCGCCCCAAACCTTTCACTCCCAAGGATCTCACAAAAATATTCACGGAATCTGCTTCCACCACCTTTTGAGGAAAAGAGTTCCAAAGACTCAAGAACCTCGTAGTGAAAAATTAAATGGCTCATCGTTCTTGAGGTGGTAGCCCATATGTTCCTAAACAATGGCCTTGTTCAACCTCCAAAAAGAGGAAACATCATACACATCCAACCGATCATAATGTCCTCTGCAGCGTATATATATATATATTTAGGGTAATTGGCCCAGTGAGATACCATAGAACTAGTGTAAATGGGTGATTGATGGTCGGCACGGACTCGGTGGGCTGAAGGGACAGTTTCCATGCTGTATCTCCAAACTAAAGCAATCCTCTACAAGCAATCCTCTAAAGCATTTGAGTCAGAAAGTCACTGGGAAATACAACAAATAGCAGGCCCTTTGGCCCAACGTCTGTGCCATCTATTCACCATCCATTTACACTAATCCTATATTAATCCCTTTTTTTTTTACAGTCGTATGTTTTCCCTGTGACTGCGTGGGTTTCCTCTGGTGGCTCAGGTTTCTTCCCACATCCCAAATGTGTTGGGGTATGTAAGATAATTGCCACTAATGTGTAGGGAGGATGAGAAAGTGGGATAACTGGTGATCCCACTGGTGACTGGTGATCGAGGGTCAGCATGGACTCGGGGGACTGAAGAGCCCGTCTCCATTCTGTATGTCTAAACTACACTAATCTAAACATTGCCCAGTTTCCCCATCAGTTGTAATGGAGGCAGAAGTCCTAAAGGAATGATTTACAGCCAGCACTAACCATGAGATGGTACACTTGGTTCCCACAGCCTGTTCCCACGCTGTATGACTCTACATACTCAATGCAAGAGTGAGGAACAGTTTTTGATCTGTCTACCGAGGAGATTACTGCCCTCTGTCTTAACTCTTGTCGCCTGCTCAAAAGAAATTTTGTTTTCACTTTCTGAAGCCACCAATACCTCTTCCATTTCCTTTCATGATTGTCCCACTTCAACATCCCAGGTTCATAAGTGATAGGAGCAGAATTAGGCCATTCATCCCATCAAATCTACTCTGCCATTCAATCATGGCTGATCTATCTTTCCTTCTCAACCCCATTCTCTCCATGCTGGTTCAACAACTCCTTACTTCGAGCATTTCCCCCGTACCATTGGCCAGTCCATGCTGACATGTCATTGGCCAGCCCATGCTGATATATCATTGGCCAGTCCATGCTGATATGTCATTGGCCAGTCCATGCTGACATATCATTGGCCAGTCCATGCTGACATGTCATTGGCCAGTCCATGCTGACATGTCATTGGCCAGTCCATGCTGACATGTCATTGGCCAGTCCATGCTGACATGTCATTGGCCAGTCCATGCTGACATGTCATTGGCCAGTCCATGCTGATATGTCATTGGCCAGTTTAGGCTGACATGTCATTGGCCAGTCCAGGCTGACATGTCGTTGGCCAGTCCAGGCTGACATGTCATTGGCCAGTCCATGCTGACATGTCATTGGCCAGTCCATGCTGACATGTCATTGGCCAGTCCAGGCTTACATGTCATTGGCTACGTCCTCTCGCCACAGATGCTGAACGTCAGAACCGAGGCAAGAAGAGGCCATTCGGCCCTTCGAGTCAGCTCTACCATTCAATTAGATGATTTACCTCAACACCACTTTCCCATACTAAATCCCAGCACGGAAGCAGGTCTTTCAGCCCAACCCGTCCATACCGACTAAGGTACCCCATCTAAGCTAGTCCCATTTGCCCAGGTTTGGCCAATATTCCTCTAAACCTTTCCAATCTGTGTACTTGACTAAGTGCCCTTCAAATGTTGTTATAGTATCTGCTTCAACTACCTTCTCTGGCATTCCATACACCAATCACCCTCTGAGTATTGCCCATGGTCAGGATTGAACCCAGGTGTTTGGCGCTGTGAGGCGGCAGCTCTACCGCTGTACGACTGTGTCACCCAGGTTGCTGAAGGAAGGTTCCAACCTTAAATCTTGTCCCGTTTTCCTTAAAACTAAGTCCCCTGGTTCTTGATTTCCTTACACTGGGTAAAAGACTCTGTGCATTCACCCAGTCTATTCCCCTCATGATTTTATACACCTCTGTAAGATCGCCCCTCTGCCTCCTGTGCTCCAAGGAATAAAGACCTAACCTGCTCAACCTTTCCCTGTAGCTCAGGAACTTGAGTCCTTGCAACCTCCATATGAATCTTTGCTGCACTCTTTCCAGTTTACTGACGTCCTTCCTACATAGACTTCCTCTTACCTGATAACCATGTTGCAGTGGCCACACATGGGGGCCCTGTTCCCCGCTGGGATGTGCTCAGCCATCTGGACCAAAGTGTCATTGTCTTGCTGTGCGGGCTTGTTCATCGCAGTGCTGGACACCTTCGAGTTGGATGTAGAGTTGGCAGGAGAAACGTGTGCAGTAGGCAGCGCAGTCTTGGAGAAACTGTTTACTGGGGGGGGGGGGGGGGGAGGCAAACACAGGAATTATTTCACAAAGTGAAACGGGCGGCACAGAGGTGTCGCGGTAGAGTTGCAGCCTTACAGCACCAGAGACCCGGGTTCGATCCTGACTACGGGTGCTGTCTGTACGGAGTTTGAAGGCTCTCCTTATGACCACGTGGGTTTCCTCCCACCTTCCAAAGAGATTACCTCATTGCTATGGTAATCAGGGGTATGGGGAGAAGACTTGAGTTGTGAGGGAAAGATAAATCAGCCATGATCGAATGGTGGAGTAGACATGATGGGCAGAATGGCCTAATTCTGCTCCTGGAACTTATGAACTTATGAAAGATGTACAGGTTTGTAGGTTAATTGGCTTTGGTGAAATTGTAAATTGTTCCTAGTATGCAGAATAGTGCTAGTGTACAGGTGATCACTGGTTGGCATGGACTCGGTGGGCCAAAGGGCCTGTGTCTGCACTGTATCTCTAAAATCTAGTGCTGTCTCCAGAGATGCTGCCTGACCAGCTCAGTTACTCCAGCACTAGATTTTAGAGATACAGCACAGACACAGGCCCTTTGCCCACCGAGTCCACGCCAACCAGTGATCACCTGTACACTAGCACTATTAGGGGCTAGCGGAATCAAGGGGTATGGGGAGAAGGCAGGCACGGGTTACTGATTGTGGATGATCAGCCATGATCACAATGAATGGCGGTGCTGACTCGAAGGGCCAAATGGCCTCCTCCTGCACCTATTTTCTATGTTCTATGTTCTATTCTACACACTAGGAACAATTTACAATTTTAGTGGTTAGTGGTTTTGCAGATAGTGAAGATGGTTGTGAAAGATTGCAGCAGGATCTGGATCGATTGGCCAGGTGGGCGGGGGAATGGTTGATGGAATTTTAATACAGAAAACTGTGAGGTGTTGCATTTTGGGACGTTGAACAAGGGCAGGACCTACACAGTAAATGGTAGGCCTCTGGGTAGTATTGTAGAGCAGAGGGATCTAGGAGAACAGGTGCATGGTTTCTTGAAGTCGAGTCACAGGTCGAAAAGGTGGTCATAAAGGCTTTTGGCACTTTGGCCTTCATCAGTAAGATGAAGTATAGTATAGAAGTTGGGAGTTCATGTTGCAGTTGTATAAGACGTTGGTGAGACCACATTTAGAATATTGTGTTCAGTTTTGGGCACCATGTTATAGGAAAGATATTGTCAAATTACAGAAAGGGTCAGAGCAGACTTTATCTGCTAAGGAGACTCAGGTCGTTTGGAGTGCAGGGGACACTCCTAAGGACCTTCTACAACATGGTGGTTGCATCGGCCATTTTCTATGGAGTGGTCTGCTGGAGCAGCAGCATCTCAGCGGCGGAAGGGAAGAGACTCAACAAGCTGGTCAGGAAGGCCATCTCTGTCCTGGGTTGCCCCCTTGACTCAGTGCAGGCGGTGGGAGAGAGGAGGATGATGGCAAAGCTAACATTGCTGCTGGACAACGACTCCCACCCCATGCAGGACACTGTCACTGTACTGAGTAGCTCCTTCAGTGACAGACTCCTTCACCCCAAGTGCGTGAAGGAGAGATATAGGAGGTCCATCCTTCCCGCTGCTGTGAGACTGCACAACCAGCACTGTTCCCAGCAGACGAGTCAACAATAACAGCTAAGAACGCAGAAAACTGATGACAATTGATGTATCTTTTATTTATAATGAATGATCTCTTGCTCTCTTGTTATCCACTTTGCTGCTGTAACACTGTAAATTTCCCAGGTGAGGGGCGAATAAAGGAATATATTATTATTATAAGCTTGAAAGGGTTCATAAAAGATTTAGAAGGATGTTGCCAGGACCAGAGAGTGTGAGCCAGAGGGAGAGGTTGAGTAGGCTGGGTCTCTATTCCATGGAGTGCAGGAGGATGAGGGGAGACCTTATAGAGGTATACAAAATCATGAGACGAATAGATTGGGTAGATGCACAGTCTTTTTCCCCAGAGTAGGGGAATCGAGGACCAGAGGACGTAGGTTCAGGATGAAGGGGAAAATATTTAATAGGAATCCGAGGAATAACTTTTTCACACAAAGGGTGGTGGGTGTATGGAACAAGCTGCCAGAGGAGGTAGTTGAGGCTGGGACTATCCCAACGTTTAAGAAGCAGTTATACAGGTGCATGGATAGGACAGGTTTGGAGGGATATGGACCAAGTGCAGGCAAGTGTGACTAGTGTAGCTGGGACATTGTTGGCTGGTGTGGGCGAGTTGGGCCGAAGGGCCTGTTTCCACACTGTATCACTCTATGACTCTATGACCCGGGTTCAATCCTGATATGGGTCCTGTATGTGCAGAGTTTGTACGTTCTCCCCATGAATGTGCGGGGTTAACAAAGAGCCTGTTTCCACACTGTACCTCCAAACTAAACTAAGCTAAAGTTATTAGGGATGGGCACTATGTGTTGGACTTGCCATTCATTCCTTTCCTGAATTAAAAGCTTCTCAAATTGCTACGGCAATCAATGGATACTTTGCGGAGTAAGATCGGTTCGAAATAAAATATTGTTTGTCGTTCCCGCAGTTTGAAGAACAGTTCGTTCTGAAACTAAGAACTTGCTTGTGATTCCGAGTCGGCCAACTGATCAGCGATTAGACTAGCACATGTCCTACACTTTAAATAGCATGCAGCTATTTGCTTACTGTGCAATCATTCAAAACAGGCATTATATTTTTTGTAACTTAAGATATTTTTGTTTATTAATGAGAAATCTTGCCAATTGTGCAGTCACACTGCCATCTGCAACTAACCCAGGCTATAAATATTGCTCACTGCACTGATTCTAATAATCATATCCAAGAAGGCGTATACTGTGCTTGCGTTCATCGATCAGGGCACTGAGTATGAGAGTCAGGAAGCTACATAGCGCTACAACTTTGAGAACTATATTCTGCACTCTGCATCTTCCCCTTGGCTCTATCTATTGTACTTGAGTTTGAACTGATTTTATGGCATGTATGATCTGTTTGGATAGCGTTCAAAACAAAGGTTTTCACTGAACCTTGAAATGAGATAATAATAAACCTAAACTTAAGTCAATGTTGCCGTTTCATTAAAATGAGGCGAGGCTGCATTTGGAGTATTGAGTGTTGTGTGTAGTTCTGGTCGGCCCATTATATGAAGGATGTGGAAGCTTTGGAGAGGGTGCAGAAGAGGTTTACCAGAATGCTGCCTGGATTAGAGGGTATTAAATGGTGTCACAGTGGTGCAACAGTAGAGTTTCCGCCTCACAGCGCCAGAGACCTGGGTTCGATCCTGACCTCGGGTGCTGTCTGTACGGAGCTTGTATGTTCTCCCTATGACCACGTGGGTTTTCCCCGGGTGCTCGTCCCACACTCCAAAGACGTACAGATTTGCAAGTTAATTGTCTTTGGTAAAATTGTAAATTGTCCCTCGTGCGCAGACATTGGGCCGAAGGGCCTGTTGCCACGGTGTATCTCCCTCTAAAGTTATAAGAGAGTTTCGACAAGCTTGGATTATTTACTCTGGAGCACCGGAGATTGAAGGGGAGACCCGATGAAAGAATATAAAATTATGAGAGGCATTGATAGGGTAGACAGCCAGAACCCTTTTCCCAGAGTAGAAATGCCGAGAGGGCCTAGCAATAAGGTGAAATGGGGAAAGTTTAATGGTGAAGTGCAGAGCCAGTTTTTTTACACAGAGTGGTGGGGGCCTGGAACGCATTGCCATGGGTGGTGGTGGAGGTAGACATGATAGTGGTGTTTAAGAGGCATTTAGATCGGCACGTGGAAGTGCAGGGAATAGAGGGATATGGATCATGTACGGGGAGATGAGATCAGCTTAACTTAGCATCATGCTTGGCACAATCATTGTGGGCCGAAGGGCCCTTTCCTGTGCTGTACTGTTCTATGTATCTGCCTCCACCACCACCACCCCTGACAGCATTTTCCAAGCACCCAACAACCTCCGTGTAAAAGACAAGTTGGCATAGATTTAAGGGCATGGGGAATCGGATTAAAGGAGATGGTGGGGGCAAGTGTGCTTGTGTGTAACTTTGGCGCAGTGGTAGAGTTGGTGCCTTACAGAACTTGCAGCGTCAGAGACACGGGTTCGATCCTGACTACGGGTGCTGTCTGTAAAGAACTTGTACGTTCTCCCCGTGACCGCATGGCTTTTCTCCAAAAACTTTGGTTTCCTCCCACACTCCAAAGACGTGCAGGTTTGTAGGTTAATTGGCTTGGTATAAATGTAAATTGTCCCTAGTGTGTGTAGGATAGTGGTAATGTGCAGGGAACGCTGGTCGGCGCAGACTCGACAGGTCGGAGGGCCTGTTTCCGCGCTGTATCTCTAAACGAAACTAAACAAAACAAGGCAAAGCATCTTTTACCTGCCGAGTTTGCGGGCTGCCAGGCAGTTGTTTTGGCAACACTGGGGAGCTTGCTGGACTTGTAGGTGGAGCTGGGTATGGCCGCAGCTGGGGCAGTGCGGCCCACTCCGCTAGACTTCGACATGGGCTTGACCGAGACTGTGGCCGGCGCACAGGGTTTCAGAACCTCCGGCAGCTCTCCGCTGTAAAAGACGAAGAGAAAACAATCCTCATTTCAGCAAACGTCAGACTCCATAATTCAGACCAAATAGCTCTCTCTGCAAGTGGAAATTCCTACAGAGAGAGCTTAACCTTTTAGACAGTTTTGTCCCAGCTGCTATCAGGCAACAGTGGCACAGCGGTAGAGTTGCTGCCTTACAGCGCCCAGAGACTAGGGTACAATCCTGACCACGGGTGCTGTCTGTACGGAGTTTGTACATTATCCCCGTAACCACGCAGGTTTTCTCCGGGTGCTCCGGTTTTCTCCCACATCCTTAAGTCTTGAAGGTTTGGAGGTTAATTGGTTTCTCTAAGTGGTCCATTATTTGTAGGATAGAACTAGTGAACGGGTAATCTTTGATCGGCATGGACTCAGTGGGCAGAAGGGCTTGTTTCCACACTGTGTCTCTAAACTGAAAAACTAAACTGAGCGGTCCTCTCATCAGCTAAAGTATGGTCTTGGCATCATAACTACCTCACTGGAGATCTTTGAACTATCTTTAATCGGACTTTAACTTGCACTGAATGTTGTATCCTTTATCCTTATTTGTGCACTGTGGACAATATGATTGTAATCATGTATAGTCTTTCAACTGTATAGCACGTAACCCAAAGCTTTTCACTGTACTTCGGTACACGTGTCAATAATAAGTTTAATTTACTATTTTAATAACTAGTTTAATTTAGTTTAGTGATACAGTGCAGATTCAGGCCCTTCGGCCCATCGTGTCCGCACCAACCAGCGATCCCCACACATTAACACTATCCTACACTCGGGACAGTTTTTGCATTTATACCAAGCCAATTAACCTACAAACCTGTACGTCTTTGGAGTGTTCTTTGAATTGATTGAAATATACAGCATGGAAACAGGCCCTTCAGCCCATCGAGCCACTCGTACAAACTAGTTCTATGTTATTTCACTTTCTCATCCACCCCCTACATACTAGGGGGCAATATACAGAGGCCAATTAACCTACAAACCCGCGATGTGAGAGGAAACTGGAGTACCCGGAGAAAGTTGTGAGGCAGCAGGTCTCACTAGTTAAGTCTCAAGACTTATCTGACCACCTTGTGATTGCGAAAGGGCAACTGGCCGACCACATGAGCATCTGCCGCCCGCTCCATGTCCACACAGGAGATAATGACGTTAGAAATGATCCGACATTGATGCCACTGAAAGGATCATAAAATTCAATCTGTGATAAAGGAGATAGTGATCGACCCCAGTTTGCCTTGACAGCGCCGAAGTAAAGATGGTTGAAAACTACACATTCCTAGGGGTAAATATTATCAACAACTTCTCCTGGACCACCCGTATTGAAGCAACGACCAAGAACGCACACCAGTGCCTCTACTTCCTTAGCAGGCATTGGAAGTTCGGCATGTCCCCACAGATGCACCCTAGAAAGCTTGGAAAGTTTGGGAAGCTTTTGGCATGTCCCCAACAACTCTCACCAACTACAGATGCACCCTAGAAAGCATTTTATCGGGATGCATCACAGCTTGGTTTGGGAACAGCTACATCCAAGACCACAAGAAATTGCAGCAAATTGTGGACGCTGTCCAGACCATCAGGCAAACCAACCTCTCTTCTTCCATTGACTCCATTTACACCTCACGCTGCCTTGGGAAGGCCAACAGCATAATCAACGACCAGTCTCACCCTGACCCCTCTCCCATCGGGCAAGAGGTGTGAAAATGCACATCTCCAGATCCAGGATCAGTTTCTTCCCAGCTGTTATCAGGCACTGAACTGTTATCCACCTCATTGGTGTCCCTCGGCTATCTTTGATCAGATTTACCTTGCACTAAATGTAATTCCCTTATCATGTATCTGTACACAGTGAATGGCTCGATTGTAATCATGTTTGGTCTTTCTGCTGACCGGTTGGCACGCAACAAAAGCTTTTCACCTCGGTACATGTAACAATAAACTAAACTGAGATAAGTCTCACCTTAAAGCTAATCTCCTCTGCCATGCACGTGATCCACATCCCTCCATTCCCTGCAAGCCCATGCACGTGATCCATCCCTGCATTCCCTGCATGCCCATGATCCACATCCCTGCATTCCCTGCAAGCCCATGCACGTGATCCATCCCTGCATTCTCTGCATGCCCATGCACATGATCCGCATACCTCCATTCCCTGCATGCCTATGATCCACATCCCTCCATTCCCTGCTTGCCCATATGCCAATCCAAAAGACTTTGAAATGTCAATGTTGAGGTGCCGTTTCATGTCGGGACTCTTCGTTGGACTCCAAACCATCACCGGACCATATTCTCCAAAGATGCTGCCTGATCTGCTGAGTTACTCTAGTACTTTGTGTGTTCATTTACCTCTACAAGTGTTCCTACCAACTTCTAAGTCAGAAAAGAAAGTATCAATATATGTCCAACTACAAATAACCGGCATTTGGCTGAACATTTTAGCTGAGTTTAGTTTATTATTGTCAGGGAGACCAAGGTACTTTAGCACGGTGCACTCCAAGGCCTGCTGCATCTCGGTTGCCAGCCATTTTAATTCTCCTCTGCATTTCGCACACCGACCTTTGTGCCACACGCAAACTGCAGGAACAAGCACCTCATCTTCCGCTCGGGTAACTTATGACCCAATGGTATGAACATTGAATTCTCCCGTTTCAGATGAAACTCCCTTATCTTCTAATTTCCCCATGGAAAATAACTGCAGATGCTGGTACAAATCGAAGGTATCACAAAATGCTGGAGTAACTCAGCGGATCAGGCAGCATCTCTGGAGAGATCCCGCCCCTCCTGACATCAGTCTGAAGAAGGGTCTCAACCCGAAACTTCACCCATTCCTGGTAAAAAATCCCGCCCCCAATGACATCAGTCTGAAGAAGGGTCTCGACCCGAAACGTTACCCATTCCTTCTAAAAAAAACCTTCCCAGTTCTCCCACTGTCTTCCTGTCTCCACCTATATCCTTTCTTTGTCCCACCCCTGACATCAGTCTGAAGAAGGGTTTCGACCCGAAACATCACCCATTCCTTCTCTCCAGAGATGCTGCCTAAGTCGCTGAGTTACTCCAACATTTTGTGATACCTTCTCATTTCCCCTCCACACCACACATACATTTCCTTCCACTCCCCCCACCCACCTCATCCTGTTCCTTTCCCCTTCTCCATCCATACATCAGTCACTTTTCCCTACTCTGGGTAGCATATTTTTCTTTCCCGATATTTCTCCATGGTTCCTTATCCCCACCGTCCCTCCCTTTGATTCGACATTTCACTCCCCACCTTCATGTCTGGTCAGATTCCACCTTCTTGTCCTCCCCGCATCACCTCCAGCCTTGATTACCATCTCCACCCTTCTCTTCCCCCACCCGACCTGTCTGCGTATCAACCCCTCCTCGCCCGAATCCAACTATCAATCGCATGCTCCTGCCCCACCACTTCAATATACCAACTATCTCCCTAGTCTGAAGAAGACACAAAGTGCTGGAGTAACTCAGCAGGTCAGGCAGCATCTCTGGAGAACATGGATAGGCGACGTTTCGGTTCGGGCCCCTTCTTCAGACCTCATCTATATCTCTCTACTCCATCAGTCTGTCGAAGGGTCCCGTCCCGAATGTTGTCTACCCATTCTCTCCACAGATAATGCCTGACCCACTGCGAGTTTCCAGTACTTCGTTTTTTGCTCCAGAACAATTAACAATATTCACCACTGGATGGACTTCCGCCTGACAGTTTAATTGGGTTTTATTTTTAGAGGTTTTTTTAGACTTTTAGAGATGCAGAGTGGAAATAGGCCCTTCGGCCCACCGAGTCCGTGCCGACTAGCGATCACCCCGTACACCAGCACTATCCTACACACGAGGGACAATTTACAATTTACAATTTACAATTTTTACTGAAACCAATTAACCTACAAACTTGCGTGCAGCGTAGGTTCACTAGGTTAATTCCCGGAATGGCGGGACTGTCATATGTTGAAAGGCTGGAGCGATTGGGCTTGTATACACTGGAATTTAGAAGGATGAGGGGGGATCTTATTGAAACATATAAGATAATTAGGGGATTGGACATATTAGAGGCAGATAACATGTTCCCAATGTTGGGGGTGTCCAGAACAAGGGGCCACAGTTTGAGAATAAGGGGTAGGCCATTTAGAACGGAGATGAGGAAGAACTTTTTCAGTCAGAGGGTGGTGAAGGTGTGGAATTCTCTGCCTCAGAAGGCAGTGGAGGCCAGTTCGTTGGATGCTTTCAAGAGAGAGCTGGATAGAGCTCTTAAGGTTAGCGGAGTGAGGGGGTATGGGGAGAAGGCAGGAACGGGGTACTGGTTGAGAGTGATCAGCCATGATCGCATTGAATGGCGGTGCTGGCTCGAAGGGCTGAATGGCCTACTCCTGCACCTATTGTCTATTGTCTATTGTCTAAACCTGTATGTCTTTGTAGTGTGGGAGAAAACCAGAGCACCTGGAGAAAACCCGCACAGACATGGGGAGAATGTACAAACTCCATAAAGACAGCACTCGTCGTCAGCATTGAACCTGGACTCTGGCGCCGTAAGGCAGTAACTCTACCGCCACAGGACCATGCCTGCTGAATGGGCTTCTGCCTGACAGTTTACTTAGTTTGTGAGTGGTGATTAGACAACTTCACCCCTTTTCCCACCAGGGGAAACAGTGGCACAGGAACACAGCGGTAGAGTTGCTGCCTCACAGCTCCACAGACCCGGGTTGGATCCTGACCATGGGTGCTGTCTGTACAGAGTTTGCACGTTGTCCCTGTGACCTGCGTGGGTTTTCTCGGGGTGCTCCGGTTTCCTCCCACTCTCCAAAGATGTACAGGTTTGTAGGTTAATAGGTTTGGTAAAATTGTAAATTGTCTCTAGTGTTAGTCTGTGGGGATCGCTGGTCGGCGGAGATTCAGTGGGCCGAAGGGCCTCATTCCGTGCTGTATCTCTAAATTAAACCAATTGGCCGATGTATTTAATAGAAGGATTAATTATGTAAAAACAAGGAACTGCAGATGCTGGTTAATACCAGCAAAGGTAAACACAAAGTGGTGGCATAACTCAGTGGGTCAGGCAGGATCTCTGGAGAAAAT